>NW_003302481.1:0-6134 GCF_000004255.2 Arabidopsis lyrata subsp. lyrata | reverse complement strand
CTGTCAAGGTTATATCGATCCGATGAGGCATAAAATTCTACATATTTGAAAAATGTTGTGTATTTTTTAACTTATAAAATATTAAAAAAAACTGATTCAAATTCTAATTTATTATCAGCTTATAACTCTAGAAAATCGATAGTTTTCTATACATTCTCCTTGTGTCTACGGAAAAAGAACCACCATATTTTGTTCGATATTCTTATCGTGTGGTCTTGAAAAGTAGAACATACAACATGCTCCTAATTTTCAATCATGGAATCTGTAACACCCGCCCCGCCTTATAGGGCAAGACAACGTGTTAATCATCTGGTCCCGCCAAAACACTTATTTCTTTAAACATTCAAAACTTGTTCCACGTCTCATACAGTTTATTAACTTGAGGGAAAAGATAAAAGAATGAACACAATGGCGAAATTCTAATCACACTCAACAATCAGTGCATAGCATAGAATCAGACTCCACATCCTCAAACATACGTCTAACAAACATACACATTCTTACATTAGTCCAAGCATGCATATACAAAATAATCAATAACACTAAAGCTAAACCGAAATCCCATCGGCTTAGCATGGCACTAAACCAATCCCAGGTTCGTCCAATCGCCAGGCACGAAACCTATCTCAAGTTCGCCCAATTACCAGGTACGAAACCAATCTCAGGTTCGCCCATCACGAGACACGAAACCAATCTCAGGTTCGCCCATCACGAGACACGAAACCAATCTCAGGTTCGTGCCCCCATCACATCAAATCATTTCATATTATCACACATCAATCATCATGAATTTTATCATCATATTATAGCAAGCAATAGCAAACAATAGACATATATCCAATCACATAGTTTCCAAGCCTATACAAGCAATTCATGAAGAACATGCTTAGAAAATAACTATTGTGTTTCCACGATTACCACCCTCACCTTAGCCTTAACTTATTCGAGACACTACTGTTCGAATACGGATTTCAAGCTTGGTTCTCCATCAACCAAATCATAGATACATGCCCCATAAATATCCTTGCAGAGCTTCAGCTCATCCAAGCTCATTTGACAATCAAACAATAGAATTTGTCACCATTTATCACCACATGATCTTTCCCTGTGTTTTGCCATACTCACACAGTTCCGACAATCACTTCCCGGAAGGTCACCCATCCTGAAATTGCTCCAGCCCAAGCACGCTTAACTGTGAAGTTCTCTCAGGACGTTTGACCGAAAAGATAATTGTCGTTTCAATTTAGTTGTCGTTTTAGCATAATAAAAATAAATACTATAAAAAATAAAAAAGTACTAAATTTTGCATCGAAAACTGAAAACGACAACTAATTAAAAACAAAAAAATTTCTCTAAAACGACAACTATTCGAAAACGGAGGGAGTAGTATTTTATTAACTAAAAATATTAATTTATATTTATATTAACCTTAACTAATATCAATTAAAATAATAATAATAAAAATTTAAACTTTTGTATAATGGAGCTTGATTTATAGATAATTTTATTTTATAAATTGTAGAAAAATAAAAAATAAAAAATAAAAACTTATAAACTATTTAATTGATATTATAAATCTTAGAGTAATTGAATTTAAAAAAGAATTGCTAAACCAATCTAGGATTGGCATATGTATGAGAGAGAGAGTTTCTCAAAATGTCTCAAATGAGAAACGTGTCTCAAAATGTCTCACCTTTTTTGATTAAAAATTTTTTTTTTATTTATTTTTGATTTATTTTTATTATGGATGTCTCATGGAGACACTACCATTGGAAGTGCTCTAAGTGCACTTTGGTGACATAGGTGACCTAATCAATTCTTTTAAACCTCTCCGCATGCACCACCATATTTCTGAAACCGGGGTGTTACAGAATCCTAGCTGGGTTTTACGATCTCTTAAAAAATTTGCAGCCATATATAGTGTCTCACTCTCTGAAGTTAGAAAACTTATTGTTACCGCGTCCTAATGTGGATGCCAAATCTAATGAGGTCGATGTTTTAATTAGGTCTGAAGAATAGTTCTTGGGTATAATAAATTTTCGGTAAAGCAACAAGTTAGAAGCTCAACTATTGTTTTTTTTTTTTTTATTTATGATTGGAGTGATCAGAAACAAAAGTGTTGAATCTGAATAATAAATAAAAACAATCAAAATTATGAGAATAATTGTTTACAGAAGCCAAAAATTAACAGAATCCAAAGATTCCGTTGTTTGAATATCTTGAAAACCCACTTTATTGCTCGTCTTCCATACTAGTGTGAAAAGATGGTGGACATTCGAATAAGTAAAACTCAATGATAGTAGTGTTTTTCTGTTGTTAACGATTATAATAATGTTGTGCCGAACAAACTTAGAGATTAAAGATAATTTAAATATAAATTCAACACACTAAATGTAGATAATTTAATTATTAGAAACAATAATATGACATATTACTCAAATATAACAAATAAATCCACATGACTAATTTTGCTATTATATATAACTCGTATGGTTTAAACAATATCCCTAGACATTCGCTCATTTAAGTTAATCTATTAAAGTTATTGAAAATAAAATAAAAAATATTAGTGGCAGAAGAACATAGAACATAGATCCTCAAAAAACTAAAATTAATATAAATTGAACACACTTTACTCTTAAAAGAACATAGAATCTCTCTCTCTCCCTCTCCCCCTCTCCACCAGCTCGTATCGTATAAGTTTTCTTGTTCCCATACTCATATGGCAGAAGAAGGTTATCAGTGGACAAGAAGGTGTGGAAACGACGCCGTTGAAGATATTTTTGTTAATGAGCCACCTCTATTCTTTCTTCCTCAAGAACAACATCATAGGCTCATGCCAAATGAAGATTCCATTACCAACAAGTTCGTCACATCAACACTTTACTCCGGTCCACGAATCCAAGATATCGCAAACGCTCTGGCCTTGGTTGAACCCCTGTCCCACCCAGTCCCAGAAATCTCCAAATCAACGTAAGTAATAGAGAACTTTTTCAATTACAAAAACACATCTCTTTGCCTTATGTTTAGTGTAGCCTTTTAATAATATGTACTCATGAGCTCTAGTCCCTTGTTTATATTGATGTATAGGGTTCCACGGTTGGAAAGAAGTACTTTGAACAAGGTGGATAAGTACACTTTAAAGGTGAAGAATAATAGTAATGGAATGTGTGATGATGGATACAAATGGAGAAAATATGGCCAAAAATCAATCAAAAATAGCCCTAACCCGAGGTAAATATATACATTCCCCGTTTTAGAATTGTATATGCATATCGAACTTCTTTGGTTCGGCCAAACTGATATTAAAATCAACATATTGAACTTTTATATAGAATATTTAGTTTTTGGTCACAAGCCTAATGTTACTATATTTGTGATATATCTCTAGGAGTTATTACAAGTGCACAAACCCAATATGCAATGCTAAGAAGCAAGTGGAGAGATCAATTGATGAGCCTAACACATATATCATCACCTACGAAGGTTTCCACTTTCACTATACTTACCCTTTCTTCCTACCCGATAAGACACATCAATGGCCCAATAAAAAAACGAAAATACATAAATATTATGCTCAAGAGATGAACAAAGGATCTCAAACCCAAGAAGAAAGCAAAGAAGCCCAATTAGGTGAGCCCGCCAACCAAAATCAGCCAGTCCATAAGGCCCAAGAAAACACACCGGTAAATCTCGAAGATGAATTGTTTTTCCCGGTTGATCAGTGTCGACGGCAACAAGGGCTTTTAGAAGATGTGGTGGCTCCAGCAATGAAAAATATTCCGACCAAGGACAGTGTTTTGACAGCCTCTTGGTCTTCATTATCGTCTTATACTTCATCATCCCTTTCTCCATCTTCTTTATGTTGGTCTCCCAATTTTGACATCGTTTTAAGTGATGAAATTCTTGAATTAATCGGGTCTCGGAAATTCTAAGTATTCATGCTTTATGATGTTATACTAAATATATGTTTGTATTCGGAATATTATTGATTTGTTATAATGTAATGATTATCCATCACATTACTTTTCTGTTGAATTTAGAATTCACACAATGAATTTGTTAATGAGAGAAAACAAATTCAGAACACTCATCACTTTATTAGATATCTCGATCAAAGACTCGATTACTAAGGGGATTCTAATCTCTTGTGAAGTAAGTTAGGTTTTGCTCAAGAAAATAGAAAGAACTAGGGTTTTAGCGTAACATTGCGGATCCTTTGAGTAGAGGACAAACTCCTCTATTTATAGTTGGGAGGAGCGTTTAAAGATAAGCTAAACTTTTTAAAATCTAGGACTCGAATCTTTCAATCTTTCTTATCTTCAGATCTAGACATTATTATTAAGGGGAATTTTCTCGGTTTCTTCTTTTGGAAGGTCGGTAACGACCTTTCCATTAGTTTGAGGGATATCGGCTGGCGACTTCCATGGGCTTTTAGCCCAAGAGCCCATTAAAATTTGAAAAAATCTAAAAAATAATAATTAAACTTCTTTAACATAACTGAAGAAACTGTTATATTTCTTCTAAACTTATAACGTGTAAAGAAATATATTTATGCTCATCTAGACTATCAAAACATCTTAATATTTTCAAAAAGATATTTAATATGTTTGATATTGTA
This sequence comes from Arabidopsis lyrata subsp. lyrata, assembly GCF_000004255.2. Lineage (NCBI taxonomy): Eukaryota > Viridiplantae > Streptophyta > Magnoliopsida > Brassicales > Brassicaceae > Arabidopsis > Arabidopsis lyrata. Next base: position 1,513 of record NW_003302481.1, on the reverse strand, counting down.
ACTTCTGCTAGGTTGATAGCGATCCCGATTGAGGCATAAAACTCTACATTTTTTGAAAAATGTTTTTATTATTTTTAAACTTATAAATATATTGGAAAAAACTTGATAAATATTCCAATTTAATTATCAGCTTATAACTTTAGAAAATCTATTGTTTTCTATAACTTTTAAAAAATCTCTTGTTTCTATAGATAAAAAAACAAATGTGAAACAAGGTGATTGAAAGAATTTTTTATGAATCAATAATTTAGGCAATTTACAACTAGAAAATATACATAAGTAGAAATATTTTGGATAGATTCAAGGTATATAAGAAATAAGATAATTTGGTCATATATAAGATCATAAATATGTATTGTAACAAAAATATTATAATTTAAAACGAAAACAACCAAAATAGGTTACTTAAATTTTCTTTATAAAAAATAAACTGTTCATTCGAACAGTAACTCTTTTTATAACAAATTTATCTAGAAAGCCTATAAATATGACCATATATCGCTTTAATAACTCCAGAACAAAACAAAAGAAAAAAACGAAGTTTAAAACGATTCACAAAATATATTAAATATATTCCTTTGTGATATTGGTTAATTTCTATTAACAAATGAAGTTGACTTTTTTATTTTTCACTCTTTTAATTTTTGTTTCTTCATATAAGTCTAAATTTATTTAATTAGGATACTATGTTGGTATTGTAATCATTTAAAAAAAAAATATTTGATAGTTCAAAATTTTATAGGTACATCAATACTTATAAAGGAATCTAGTGGAGAAGAGACAACTTATTATTTTAATCCAGCACCAAGTCCTTTCGATCCATATGCTTTGAACCAAGAACTTCTTCAACAAGGATGAGTTGGTTATTGTTTTGATTGCGCAAGAGCTTGTATGAGAAGGAAAAAATATATAAAAAGATGTAGTTTGGAAAGACATCTTTGTCGTTGCAGTATTAAAGATATTCAATAAAGCATTGTAATTTTGTTAAGAAATTAATATAAAAATATCAATGTTTAATGTTCATCCATGTCCTTCTTTTTGAAATTGAACATGTATAATATTCTAAAATTTTGGTAGTATGGACTCAACATGAAATTTATTGGGAAATAGAAGTCCTTAATAAAAAAAAAAAAATTTGAAACAAATCTAAAAAATAATAATTAAACTTATTTAACATAACCGAGGAAATTTTTATATTTCTTCTAAACTTTTAAAGTTCAAATAAATTTATTTTGCTCATCTATAATATCAATACATCTTAACATTTTCAAAAAATATTAAGTATGTTTTATTTTGTAATTCCTGTCAAGGTTATATCGATCCCGATTGAGGCATAAAATTCTACATATTTTGAAAAATGTTTGTGTTCTCTTTTTAACTTATAAAAATATTAAAAAAAAACTTGATTCAAATTCTAATTTATTTATCAGCTTATAACTCTAGAAAATCGATAGTTTTCTATACATTCTTCCTTGTGTCTAATGCAACAGAACCACCATATTTTGTTCGATAT
>NW_003302482.1:4958-21493 GCF_000004255.2 Arabidopsis lyrata subsp. lyrata | reverse complement strand
TTTTACATTTTTAACATCACTATAACATGTAATGTGACAGGTTCTGCAGAATTAGCTGCAGTAGGAGTATCAGTTTCTGTATTCAATTTGGTGTCGAAGCTCTTCAATGTTCCTTTGCTAAATGTCACAACATCGTTTGTTGCGGAGGAGCAAGCAATTGCTGCTAAGGATGATAGTGATTCTATAGAAACAAGTATTTTACTTTCCTTCAAGCTTCTAATGCAAAATGTGCTTAATGTTATACTGTCTTCTTTCAAAGATTGTTTCTTTACGTTGAATCTGTTGTTTATTTGCGGGTGTTAAGGCAAGAAAGTGCTGCCTTCTGTTTCAACATCTTTAGTTCTTGCTGCTGGAGTTGGTATTGCAGAGGCGATTGCGCTATCTCTCGGCTCTGATTTCTTGATGGACGTCATGGCTATACCTTTTGTAATGTCTTAAGCTTATCACAGATCATGTTGAACTTATTTTTATAGAAGCTGTTATCTTTGATGTTTCGTATAAGTGATCCTCTCTCCCGCTTTGTAACTTTTCAGGATTCACCAATGCGGATACCAGCAGAGCAGTTCCTCAGACTTAGAGCGTATGGTGCACCACCAATTGTAGTTGCATTGGCTGCGCAAGGAGCTTTTCGAGGTTTCAAAGACACAACAACGCCTCTATATGCAGTTGGCAAGTATTGCACAATCATCTCTCTTTTAATTTTATCCTTGTATTTAATATTTATGCATGAAATAGAAGTATGACCGATATTTACATGATTGTCAATTGTTGTTATTTCAATCGTGTTTACGAAACCGTATATATGCATTAGCAGTTTCGCATACATGTGTCTGATATGGTAAAACTATGGTTCAACAGTTGCGGGGAATGTTCTTAATGCGATATTAGATCCAATCCTGATATTTGTCCTTGGTTTTGGTATCTCTGGTGCTGCAGCTGCTACCGTGATTTCTGAGTATGTCCAAAAATGTGGTAATAGACTCGTTTTCTAGTAATGCATATTTATCTTAATTTGTGGCTTCTTATGTTTCTCACTTGTCAATGTTTCTTCAGATACTTGATTGCATTTATTCTTCTGTGGAAGTTGAATGAGAATGTAGTTTTGCTCTCTCCTCAAATCAAAGTGGGAAGAGCCAACCAGTACCTCAAATCAGGTAACTCCTCAAAATATTCAAGTTTTCTTGAAACAATTCAAACACAAAACGCAAAAAGGCTACTAAATGAAATGTATTGATCCATGCTTAGGTGGGCTTCTGATTGGTAGAACGGTGGCTTTGCTTGTGCCATTCACATTAGCTACTTCGTTAGCAGCTCAAAATGGACCCACTCAAATGGCTGGCCATCAAATCGTCTTGGAAGTCTGGTTGGCTGTCTCTTTACTCACCGATGCTTTAGCCATTGCTGCACAGGTCTATTATCTTTTGCAAATCAACTTCGAAACAGATCATCTCTACCAAAGTTTACTGTGACATAAAAATCCCATTAGTATGATTCAAGATTACGTTTTGAAGAGAATTTTTTCACTTAAGGTTTCTACCTCTATTTTCAGAGTCTTCTTGCCACCACTTTCTCTCAAGGAGAATACAAACAAGCCCGGGAAGTTATCTTCGGAGTCCTTCAAGTTCGTATTCATTACATCCCTAGTTTATATCCTACCCTATAAATTCGGTTTATAATGTACAATCGCAATCTTTTAAGTAGGTAGGATTAGCAACTGGAACTGGTTTGGCTGCTGTATTGTTCATCACTTTCGAACCATTTTCAAGCTTATTCACAACGGATTCAGAAGTTCTAAAGATTGCTTTGTCAGGGACCTTGGTAAGATCTTATCTTTTAATCTAGAAAGAGTTTGAAAGGGTAGCCTCAGACACTTTCTAAATAATGTTGTCTGGATGCAGTTTGTGGCTGGATCTCAACCGGTGAATGCTCTAGCGTTTGTTTTGGATGGGCTTTATTATGGTGTCTCTGACTTTGGATTTGCCGCCTATTCTATGGTCTCTTTTTCTTCTTCCTCAGTTGATGGTTTGATTCTCCCTTTTCTTCACCTGGAATAAGTTGATAAATTATCGTTTTTGGAACAGGTGATTAATGGATTAATATCTTCCTTGTTCATGCTTGTGGCTGCACCAACGTTTGGCCTTGCCGGGATCTGGACTGGTTTATTCCTCTTCATGGCATTGCGGTTGGTTGCCGGAGCCTGGAGGTAAAAAATTAACTAAAAGACCGTTCTAATTTCATCCCGTCCGAACATTTTTTAAAAAGGATATTGCATCATGTTTCAGATTGGGGACAAGAACCGGTCCATGGAAAATGCTGTGGTCTGCTCCAGAGAAGCCAGAATGAGACGGATCGCTGTTTCTGCATCAATATTTTTGCGGTATGATGCGTGACTCTTAAGTTAAGATAATGAAAATGTGGTAAACTAATAGTATAAAAAAACAGAGTCTTATAGTATATTGATGCAGCATAAACACTAAGCTAGAATCTGAAAAACTCTAAATATGAATCGAATCCACCTCCCTGGTGATAACTGGAGCCTTGAGGTTCATTGTACATCAATCCATTTTCCAATTTGAATCGTTCGAAGCTGTAATTTTCCTCTGATTTCACTATTTCTTTACCAGTCATAGGATTCTCAGTCTTGTCATGGCCAAGCTCAATAGCGTCCTCCTTGTAGACTACATAGTCCTTTCCATCATTCGTTTCAATCACGCCATTACGTGTTCAGAAGGTGATTGTTGGAGTTTTTGGACTTACAAGGATAAGTATCTGTTGATAGGATTCAACGAGGTTGAGTCTATTAATTAGACCAAGTCCAAGGAGTTAAAAATCCACCTCGTACGTTACTGCTATATTACTTGGGAAAGAACTTAGGTCTATCTGGTTTTTTAGATCACCCTTTTTGTCTTTTGTTTGATTGGACTGTTTGGAGGAAGATGTAGTTTGAATATGCGTAGAATCTCTTATATATTAATTGAGAAGCATTTTTAAAAAATAACCTTACTCTCATGTGTGATTAACGAAAATGCCATGCTGACATGTCGTTCTCACAGAGCTTCTCAATCCATTTAATTAAAGGTCCAACATTTATTAGGATATTTACAGATTTTGCCATTAGTTTTACTTATGTTTATTTTCTCTAATTAATTTATGCTTTTTATTTTACTCAATTAATTAAAACGAAAATACAATTAAAATATGTAATTAAGAGATACAAATCTATACAAAATGGAGTACCTAATATTTTGTGTATCTATTAGTATAACAAGATATATATCATGAATCATAATAAACACAAAACATTAATACATAAATGAAAATTTTCACTAATCTTGATAATTATTAATACACTACTGTTTATCTAATAATATAAAATTTCAGCATTGTTGAACACTTTCAATCGCAGGGAAAAGAATGTGCATCCTCTCCTGTTTTCTTCACCTCTTGAGCTTCACGGCTCAATCTTTTAACCTCATATAACATTCCCATCGCATTATTCTCTAGATCTTTATCTCTGGTGTCACCCTTCTTGGGGAAACTTAGTCTCACTTCTTCTTCCTCTAAAGAAATCACCTTGAGAGATTTCTGCATAAGTCTCTCGCGTGTCTTCTCAAGTTCAGTCTTTTCCTCATTCAGTTTCTTCTTCAACAGCTCAACAGATGCGCGTATACCACTATACCTGCAATCTTGCACAAATTCATCTTCGCCTGGTTTAAATCCTTTAGTACCACACCAGCTGGCTTGCTTTGACCGTGAACTTCTTCTCTCAAAGTCTCCTCCTCATAAGCTTCCTTCCAGTGACGGATCTACGGCATGAGTGGGGTGGGCACGTGCCCTACACTCTTTTCTTTTTTTTTTGAAATATCTTTGATTAAAACACTTAAATACTCTACATTAGCAAAAAAAACACACACTAAAATGTCATATTAACCCAATTGAAACAACAAATGTGCCCTCAGGCCACGTAAATATTAACAAATTGAAACGTTAGTCATGAGATATGAGACATAGTCGGCCTAAATTACTTTGTTTAGTTTACTTTTTCAATACGTAATTATTTGTAAAATAATAAATGAGATAATGATAAAAAAATTCTAAAATATAAAAGAAAATAGGTTGAATTTATATAAAAAATGTATACTATATTTTCTTTGATAAAATTATTTAATAATATTGTGCCCTACACTATAATAAGTTCTGGATCCGCCCCTACTTCCTTCCTCTGCTGTAGCTTTACAACTGTGGCTTTAGTCGCCTCAAGCTCCTTCAACACCTCAAGTGTTTCGCTTTCTTTCAAAATTAGATCGTTCTGTAGCTCAGCAGCTTCTGCTTTGAGTTCAATGATATCAGTTTCTTCGACATTTTCCTGCCATCAATATCAGAAAGACAGAAACTTTACCTTACATATGTGTAAGAGATGTCAATCTGGGCCCAAACAGAATATCTTAATTGTAACAACTTTGATACTTGGAAGATGATACTGAACACAAAAAGCTTTACCAATGTGATGAATTTGAGCAACTTCGCTTAAAATCAGGTTAAAAAACTTGGACAACGACGGGAAGGTTGAGTCTCTTAATAAGACCAAGTACAACTACAAGGAGTAATAAATCTAGCCTAGTTACTGCTTTCTACTAAGTTACTTGGGAGTGAAGTTAGGTCTTTCATGTTTTCCAGATCACCGTTTTTGTCTTTAGTGAATTTCATTTTATTGGTCTATTTGAATATGCGCTGGATAATATATTACAAATTAACGTAAGAAGTAACGTAAGTGCATGCATGTATATTATCTGTAGTTGATATTAACGTACTTTACAGTTGATTTAAGAAAAATTAAAGTTTGTGCTTAATTGGAATAACACATTTCTTGAGTTTTTATTAAACACAATATTAAACTTTTTAATATAAATAAATGTGGACAATCCAGTTTGATTTATGTTTTGTAATGCTCTAATAAATTCTTGTAAAATTTTTATAATATGAGAAATTATTTTAAAAAAAAAACATATAACAAAAACATAACAAAAGTAAATAAAAGGTTGCTTCCTCATGATATATATAAAAAAAAAACACACACATAGCATAGCATTAAACGTAAAAAGCAACATTAACCCTAAAACCTAATTAAAACTGAAAAAAACAACTAAAAGAAAGAAGAAAAAAAACATAACTAAGATAACATTAAACATAAAAGAGCAACATTGGACCCTAAACAAAACTAAAAAGAAAAAGAAAAAACTAAACGACATGAGACAATGAGGATAGTAGAGGCGAGTTTTGTGGTGGTGGTTGCCGGAATTAAGGTGGTGGGGGTGTTGTGGTGGTGCGGCTTTTCACGATGTCGAGGAGAGCGAGCGCGTGCGGATCGTCGGAATTTGTCATCATCATGATGAAAATGGTACTCTTGAGCTGCATCAAGACTTGAGGATTTTGGAGGGACTCATCTTCTTTGAGGGCTTCGATCAATAGCCTCAGTTCTGGGTGGAGCTCCGCTGGAACCACACCGGATCTACATCGGTTGCCAACAACCATGATTATTGCGACTAACAAGAAGACGCCACCGGAGGATATGAAGATAAGGCTGTTTAATTCAAACATTGAAAAATACAATGCTGATAGAGAACCAAAGAGACAGATAATTGCTGCTTCGTCAAATATCCTCAGATCTTTAAATTTTGTTCTGAGCACAATATCTATGAGAGAGAATGAGGAGAAAGCGAGACCAGACCACCCAGCAATATTACGAGTAGTCTTATGATCCGTAGATCCAATGTACTTCGATGGATCCATGTTGAAATAGAGAAGGATTACAGAAAGCAGCTTGAACCCTAAATCTTTGGCCAAAGTGGAAGCCATTACATACTGGGTATTAGTGTGACTTCCCAGCCAAGTGGTAAAACCCACTTTCTTAAGAACAGTTGACATTGAAGGAAAGCAAAAGAAGAAAAATGAGAATTCTGTATGAATAATTGGAGTAAGAGAGATGGACTGAAACCTTTTTTTAGTTCATGGTTCAATCTGTGAACTAACGAAGAAGAAGATAAGTGTTCTTATATATACTACAACATGTATCTAGTTACGCGTGTAACATGCAACTTTCATTTTCTTGTTTTAATTATTTGACCGTTTTTCAAAAATAATATTTTTCTTTAAACTCTGAACTTGTGCCAGGCTTATACGGATACTACGTGCTTTTATTAATAATAAATATTTATGGAAACTAAATCAGACTACTTTCACACTGTTTTTTTCTTTTAAATATATACTTAACATCTTTAAAATAAATGTAGTATTAGTACAATTGTTAAAAGTATATAACGCCACTCCGATCACGGGAACAAAGATTTGGAACCTAGTTTTAAAAAAAATTATTGAACAACACATTACTCTTTTGTAACCTAACTTAGTTGGATCTTTCTAGGTCTCCCTGTGTGGCTGTATATACTCCCATCTCAAAAAATTTAGGATTCAGCTTCGGAGTTGACAAAAAGAAAAAAAAAAAAAAAAAAAAAGAGTAAAAATTACAGTTTATAATATGTTTCTTTTTTCTGTAGGAAAAATATTTTAGCATCGTTGAACACTTTCAATCGCAGGAAAAGAATGGAGCGTGTTTATTGGGCTTTGTTATAGTGGGCTTTGTTCGAATGGGCTTTGTTATAGTGGGCTTTGTTTGTTATTGAGCGTGTTTCTCGTTTCACTATATGATGAAATAGAAAACTGGTCGAGCTAATATTTGTTTTTAGAAAAATATATTTGTTTTTATTTGGATTGTACATGCAAATTTCATTGTTTCTTGTTTGATTCGACTATTTTTTTATATAAATAAAATTGTGTCAGGCAAACAGCGATATTACTTTGGTTTAAAATATAGATATCTATCTTAATATACGTATTTGTGGAAACAAAATCAGAGTACCTTTTAGCGATATTACTTTGGTTTAAAATATTGATATCTATTTTAGTATAGGTATTTGTGGAAACAAAATCAGAGTACTTTTTACCTTTTACTTTTGCTGTCAAATTGTTATATACGTATATATATAAATCAGAGTACTTTTACTTTTGCTGGTCACATTATTAGTATATATATACATCCATATATTTAGGCGGTAACACATTTTAATTTGTCCAGTTGGATTCGATCTAGTTTCAAAACTTTAACTTAGTTGTATCATTCTAGGTCTTTCTGTGTATACTCCAATTTCAAACAATTTAGCCTTTTACTATGGAGTTGACAAAAAGGAAAAACGTAAAACTTACGGTATATGTTTTTCTTTTTCCCTATAGGAAAAAAATTTCAGCATTGTTGAACACTTTCAATCGCAGGGAAAAGAATGGAGCGTGTTTATTGGGCTTTATTATAATGGGCTTTGTTTGAATGGGTTTTGTCAAATACAAATAATCTGACTTATTTTTTCTCGTTTCACTATACAGTATGATGAAATAGAAAACTGGTCAACCTAATATTTGTTTTATAAAAAATATATTTGTTTTTTTATTGTTTCCGCAGCTTACCAATCAAAGCCTGGGATTGTACGTGCAAATTTCATTGTTTCTTGTTTGATTCGACTGTTTTTTTTTCCTTCATATAAATAAAATTGTGTCAGGCATACAGCGATATTACTTTGGTTTAAAATCAGAGTACTTTTTACCTTTCACTTTTCTGTCAAATTGTTTATACACGTATATATGTAAATCAGAGTACTTTTACTTTTGCTGTCACATTGAATATATATACATCCATATATTTAGGTGGTAACAATGTTCCTGGAAACCAAACATTTTGTCCAGTTGGATTCGAACGAGTTTCAAAACTTTATTTTAACAACACATTTCTTTCTTTCTTTTTTCACCAACCCTAGTTTACGAATGTCATGGATGTTTACCAAACCCGGCCCAATTACAAGCCCATGTAATAATAAAGAATTGATAAGATCAGATCATATCATCTGTAAGTTAAAAGCCCATTGAACAACGGAAGCCAAATTATAAGCTATTGTCCGAGATATAATCGATCATTGAATTGATTTAAACTTCTAGTTAGTATCCAATCATGTTTCGTCGTTAAGTAATGTGATGAATGATAGTTGAATATCTTTTTAGTGTTTACTGCAACACAAACGACTTACATATATAGCGTCTCCATAGCAGTTGCATCATTGGAATGTATATGGTGCTTGCGAAATTTCTCAACAATCATTTCCTTGATAGACAAGAACGACGGTACAACAAACTTATTAGAAAGTGGCTTTTCGTTGACCTTATGTAGAACAACGGTACACCAACCAAGTTAAAGCTCGCATGCGTTTCTCAACTTGTATCTTCTTCCCCTGATTAGCAGCTGGTCCTCTTCTGTACATCACATTTTATTTTATTTACAGGTTAGTAGAAACACATGTGTTCTCTTTTATCATTGGTTGGGAGAGCATTTTTGACAGACATTGAAAAGTTAAAGATCGGCAGCAAGATGAGGCCATTGGAAAACTCCTCGAGAAAGGTCTTTTCTATGGTCATTGTCATTGCAGAAAAACAGAGTATCTATGTTTTTCCTACATATGATTGTTATCACAGTCGCACACATTTATCATTTGCAGAATCAGATACATTTCGTATATTGTTATGGTCTTATGGAAGAGACTAGAACAGAGCATTTATGATTTTTTCTCTTATACTAGTTTCATTATTAAATATCACATTAACTCTACTGTGAAAAGAAGTGAGATCACCGTATTTACTAATAAGATACAGTGCTCTATTCGCAGAGCTAAGCGACCGGATCGTGGCAGTGGACATGAACCGTAAGCGAGGGGTATTCGTCGGAACGAAAGTGAGAGGTGTGAAATTATTGGTGGGACACCTAGCTACGAGGCCACTTTTTTGGATCGTTTGCCTGAAGAAGACGGTAAATGGAAGCGGTAAGACCCGGATCGGAGTGGCTATTTATTACGTGTTCAGAAGGTGATTGTTGGAGTTTTTGGACTTACAAGGATAAGTATCTGTTGATAGGATTCAACGAGGTTGAGTCTATTAATTAGACCAAGTCCAAGGAGTTAAAAATCCACCTCGTACGTTACTGCTATATTACTTGGGAAAGAACTTAGGTCTATCTGGTTTTTTAGATCACCCTTTTTTGTCTTTTGTTTGATTGGACTGTTTGGAGGAAGATGTAGTTTGAATATGCTTAGAATACTGTATTATTCGTCGTTTTACTTTATGGATAATTAAGAAGAATGATCTAAAATATTCTCTCCCACAATTATATTGCACTAATATTACATGATATTAGAACGTTTGTGCTCATCACTTGGAATAGTAACACATTTCTTAATTGAGTTTTTATTATACACAATACTAAACTTTTTTAATGAAAATAAATGGGGATAATTAAGTTTGATTTAAGAAACATCCAATATCGTGTGGAACATTAGGAACAAAAATCAAACTAAAAAAAATATAGGAAAGAGAAAAAAAAACAGGAAATAAAAAGAAACCAAAGAAAGAGTAAAACGCAAAAAGGGTAGACTTCTAGTTAATGTGTTATAGAGTAACATAAAAAGGGTATAAACCATAACAAAGAAGGTATACCGATAATGAGAGCAACGGCGAGAGAAATAGAATAGAGGAAGAGAATTAGTAAAATAACGCCACAGATATGAGCAACACCCATGACGCCGCCTTCGAAAGGACGTTCGGGGATCTTCTTGAACATGTATACCCATGTAGCCACACCAACAATGTTTGCTAGACAGTAGAGAGCCACCAAAAACTCGATCATATGGTCTATACTTGAAACTAGGGGAATCTTATAATGTCTTATATACAAAAAGGTTGCAACATTGAAGCCTATCAAGAGCACGTTCATGACAAGGTCGTATATTACGTATTTGTTTTGCCTGCATATCCCATCCACCACCAATCACAGTTTATATAGCCATATTATCGATTGTTACATGAGTATTATTTAATTTATAATTAAAACAAAATCAGAGTAAAGAAAACTCGTTGATGGGACTCACCACCATGGACGCCGCCGGCTCGGAGATTCATCGACGGTAGCAGGATCCATGGTTTCGTTTCTTGGTGCATTAATTTATGTAAATGCCTCGACATATATATGAACCCCTTTGGTTATATACATTGATTCACGGCGGTATCTTAAGGTTTTGATAAGGTCATATATAAACGAACTAACGAAGTATCTTCTCTTTTTTTTTGGTTGGTAAAAGAAGTATCTTCAAAACGATTCTTATCTTCTTCAGCTATATATATCCCCTATATTATTTAAAGTTTTTGTTTTTTTTTCGGCTAAAGTTTTTGTTTATCATCCACGATTAATATTTCATTTAACAAATCACATCATACAAATATTTTAATTTGTTATCATTTTTGGGTAAACAATTTAATGATAATAATGTAAGGAATATTTCCTTTCTCTATTATATGGTCTTAGTTTGATCAGGGAAACCATAGAAAATGAATCTGCTAATGAAGGTTACAGATTCGGTCAAGAAGAATAAACTTACAACATTGTAGCTGCTCATGGTTATTTTGGCCGATTGATCTTCCGTTTCAACAATTCTCGTTCTTTACATTTCTTCTTAGCGGCTTGGCCGGTAGTAGGTATTTGGTTTACTGCTTTAGGTATTAGCACTATGGCTTTCAACCTAAATGGTTTCAATTTCAACCAATCAGTAGTTGATAGTCAAGGGCGTGTTATTAATACTTGGGCTGATATTATTAACCGTACTAACTTTGGTATGGAAGTTATGCATGAACGTAATGCTCACAACTTCCCTCTAGACCTAGCTGCTGTTGAGGCTCCATCTAAGAGGGAACACTGTAACAACAACCAGATCGGGTCTATTCCCATTCCTTCACCGAAGTGGTTGACGAGCTCAAAAGTTCCTTTTTTATTACTTTTCGTGGCTGATTAGATCACTGAAAGCTATCCGTTTTCTATTGGAATATTGCTATTACTTAATATATCTGGAATCCAATTAAATTGGTAATTAAAGAGTTTTTCCTAATCTATCTCTACTTTGATGGACGGTTGAGATTAAATCTTAAAGAAACCCTAAAGAGGAATTAGGTCCTCTCTCCACTTATATATATATGCCTTTAGACCATCATAAAGGTATCCTTAACAGAAACACAACACATAATAGTATTGTTCATAGGCAAGGGGGAGAGAAACCTAATTCTCCTAAACTGAAAGTTCAGGACTTCAGGAAACCGTTCATCAAGACAATCTCGGCTACAATGGTTGGAGGTACTCCGCTAACCCTCCATCATAGTTCTGTCATGTAATTAATCATATTGCATAAACGATCTAGGGTTCATCATGTTAAAATTATGCTCACAAATAATGGTTTTATACATAATTCTTCAATGTCGTTAAAATCATACGCAAATCTTCAATTTGATGACTTTATTTCATCGGTTATTGATTTTAATCTATACTATTAATCGAGGATCGAGGGCAGTAGCCATATAAGCCGTTTTCAGTATTTACAAAAAATGTCATCGATTGTGTTCTTTGGAAAATCCGAATTAAGGGTAAATTTGGAAGAAAAGAGTGGACAAGCTCTTTTCGAACCGACCCGAAATAAAAACACACGGCATGTAGTAGTAATCTTAAAGTGATATTGCATCCTCATGAGCGTAGTAGTAATGGCTCCAGCAATGGGGGTGATCACCACAAGGATAACTTACATCCATGCGAGAGTAATGGCTCACAAAATAAAACCGATCATCAGGAGAGCGAGAAGAATGGTGTTAGTACCACTTGTGAACCATTCTTTTTTTGCATTACGTATGCTTGACTCATGAACAATGTTGACCATTTTATTTCCGTTTTGAATATCATTTTTTTCTTTTTTTTGTGTTTACGTTGTTTTATTTTTTTATTTTATTTTTTTTTGATAAACCCTATCGGCTATCCGGTCGGCCTTGGTAGGAACACACCGAGGTGCTACATAGTGGACTGGTCCACCGTGTTAACGGTTAAACCCTTACGGGCTACCACTCTGCCTATCCCGAGTTTGGAATGCCTTCCGACTAAGTGACAGAGGGTAGTCAGGCCGCCTGCATTTCTGGCTACCAGGTAAACCAATTGGGCCAAGGCCCAACTGACAGACTTCCCAAACAAATGTGTTTTTGTTTCCAGAGAGAATCGAACTCAGGTTTTGGGAGTTTCAACCTTTTCCCAAAGCTTCCTCTGCCACTAGACCACGGATGTTTGGGCATACGTTGTTTTATTTAAATTTCACATAAAGCAAATAGTAATTATCATATTATATGTCGAATATGTGTTCATTTTCATGTTTTCAAGGGTTAACTAATGACTGCAAGTGACAATTTTTCTAATGTTTAGAATGGAGTATTAAAAATATGAGATTGACAAGATACTAGCAAGTGAAATTTCAGCTTATGGTTATCCAATTTTTCATATCTCTTTATGTGAAAGTTGCATGTGTTGTGTTATAGCTGCATCATTTAAGAATTCATTACTCTTTGATAAGACATGAAAAAATGCTATAGATTCGTGGCATGGGGCAAGTTTCAAAGAAAAACATCTCTTTCTTGGGCGCCAGCTAGAGTTTCATATTTCTTAGACTGATTGGATTGTTTCAAAAAAAAAAAAAGAAAAAAAAAAGACTGATTGGTTTAAAATCAAATAATTGACCCGGAAGTTGCAATCACGATTAGTTTTGATCATATCCGTTTCTTTAGGTTTGACCCATTTTTAATTTCCTAATATATAAAACAATAATATTAATGAAAGAAGATAATGACAAAATCAATAACAAATCATTATTAATATTATGAAACCGAAATCTTAAAACAAACTTAAAAGCATATTACTTAAACATTCTGTATTAATTTTTAAAAATATTCTATTTACCTATATTTTTGGAAAATTATTAAGAAAATAATAACTAAATATCAATAATATTCAAAATTCAAGATCTTACAAACAAATTTATACAATGGCATTTGGCTTGAACTTGTTCGGTAAATTTTGAAGATGAAATGTTTTTTACATAGTAACATTAAGATACACAACACTACTTCAAGTGTTGGTTTGGTTTGATCTTGTTGGTTTCCATAGGCATGTGTGGACCAGTTTGGTCTAAAGCTCTAGAGATTTTAAGGGACTAGAAATGAAAGGCTGATGGAATGTTTCAGTAGTTTCGATCCGTGCGTTGTTGATGAGGCAATCTTGTTGATTTCATGAGATGCCAGTCATTTAAATCTCTTGTCTAAAACAATGGTTTTGTGGCTTGAGGAGGTATCAGAGAGTTGTTAATGTATATGACAGTTTCATTCATAACCCTTTTAGTAGTGCGTAATGCCGTACTCTATATACGGATATACCGAAGGAGCATACACCATGGTTTTGGCAATTTGTGAAATTCATGTGGCATGTAAATATGTTAATAGAGTTGCATAGTGCCAATGCTAGCATATGTGGCTAATACTGCAGCTATACACATTGCCAACAACAGTCCACTGTTTCATAAAAGCACCAAAGTTTTTCAGAGAAAGAATCCAAACTACAGAGATGTGTCAACAAAACCATTATTTCCTAATCATGGTCGAAGTCTCATTGGATATTAAAGGAATACAGATATCTCAGTTTGAATTAACGAGTTGGTTAGTCTGTTAACCCATTAGTTGATGATTTGGTTAATCTCTTAACCAATTGTTCTATGCATCTTACATAGACTCTCAGGATATAGATATAAAAGAGAGTAGAGACTATGCAATACAATGTTAGGAACTGAAAATTTCCACACTTCATCTTCTGTCTAGTTTCTCAGTCAAGGCTAATATGGTCGTATTGTGATTAGATAGCTAGGATTAGCATTACAATAAAGCACTTAATTCACTTTTTTTAAAGCAGTTGGTTCACTACCAAAACAGAAACAAGAAGTCAAAAAAACACTGCAATCAATTTATCACCTTAAGTTCAAAGCTATCTTTTTCTTCTTCTTCTTATTCTTGCTATCTTTGTTCAATAACACAGAGATCTTAGCAAATCCGAAACTCTTTCTCTTTCGAGTCGTCGACCTTTTCCCTTCACTCCTCTTGCTTACAGGTTTATCACTATTGCTATTCTTTGCCAGCATCTGACCCAACGACATTTTCCTTCTCTCGCTAGCAACATTCATATCTGAATCCTCTGCAAGAAGTAGCTTCTTGCTGAGTATTTGCCCTATTGACATTGTTGGCTTCAAGACAGGGACTGAAGAAGATGATGATGACCCGCCAACAACTTCATATGTCAGATTCAAACCATTTACATCTATCAAACGCGTTGTGTTGAAGGTTGAGTCTCCGATTGAACCTGCAATTGAGAAAGAGAAGATGATTAAGAATCAAAAGAATTACAGTGAGGAGAAGAAGAAGAAACTTGGTTGAAGAAGAAGAAGAATCCTCTTTTTTTTTTTTTTTTTAAAAAAGACACAGATAAAAAGAGAAAAAACTCTCTCTCTAAAAAACTCTCTCTCTAAAAGCTCTCGCTTTTCTTCTTCTCCCCCCGACGTCGGCCTCACGCCGATGGTCGGAAATTTCTCCATGGGTTCTAAGAAAAAGAAGAAGAAGCCTTTGAGGGGAGTGGTTCCAGGATCCTCCAAATTTGCTCGGATCTCAGCTCGTGCTCTCTCCGGTTCTAGCAAAGAACCTCCTTTTGTTGGCCTCTCCAATGCTCTCTCGCTGCTCCCTAGTTCGTCGGAGGTTGTTGTTGCCTCCTCTCCTTCAACCCAAGTGAGTCCCGATCCAAATCTGGGTTTGGATTCTGCCTCGGTTTCTGTGCCCGATTCAGATCTACAATCTGAAACAGTGAATCCTTCAGCCATCACCGTCGTAGGTCCATCCTCCAGTGTGGCGTTTGCTGCTGTTCCTTTGAGTTCTGCTAACCAAGCCGTTGTTGGTTGTTCGCTCCCCATCATTGAAGGTTCATCCTCTGATGTGGTGCTCTCAAACGTCTCTGCTCCGATCTCTGGCTCCCTACCCGACACCGTCGCAGGTACATCCTCCGGTGACACCGTCGCAGGTACATCCTCCGGTGACACCGTCTCTCCCACCACACGCACGTACTCGGCTGTGGCGCGTGACCCTGCGTGTTTGGAGGAAATTGGTAGCCCTACCCAACACATTTCTGGAGCTCCATTTGTGTTCATCCCAGATGAAAACATTCAAGCTGCTAAGGAGGAATTCAAGGACTTTGTCTTTGCTCAATTTCATGGTCCTATTCCAGCTATGGGAAGGATAATTGGTGTGGTCAATGCCATTTGGGCACGTTCTGGACCGCGTATTTTTGTTCATCGAATAGGCGATGGAACTTTTCTGTTGAAGGTGATAAGTCCTCGTGTTCGTGAGACAATTCTTAGCCGTAACATGTGGAGTATCGTGGGACATCCGATGTTTGTTGCTCCTTGGTCCCCAGATTTCAATCCTGATACTCCTCCGATTTCTTCGGCTGTGGTGACTGTGGAATTAAGAGGAGTTCCTTATCTTCTGTTCAATAAAGAGAGCCTTGGTAGAATTGCAACCGCTGTTGGGAAGCCAGTTGCACTCGCCCCCGAAACAGCAAGGAAAGAGAACTTTGAGGTGGCAAAACTTCTTGTTCGGGTTAATTTGTTGAAGGAGCTTCCTTCTCGTGTTGTTTCAGGATTTAGTGATGGGAGAGAAATTGATATAGATGTGTCCTATCCATGGCTCCCTCCAAAGTGTAATGTATGCGATCAATTTGGACACGCCACTAGTCTCTGTAGACAATACACGCCGTCTACCTCTGGAAGGAAAGTGACCAAGAGATCCGCTAGTCGAAGAGGCAGGCCATCTCGTCGTGAAAGACTATCTCGAAAAGTCTCTCGTTCCCGTGTGGGCAGGTCCATCACAGCAAATGCTGAAGAAAAAATTCCAATTGGGACTATTGTCGTTAATCCTATTATTGATGTTGAGTCTGCAGTTGGGCCGATTTCTCAACAACCTGTTCTTTTGGTGAGCTCACCTACTGGGTCCAGCCGCAACAATGTTACTGAAGAAGCTGAGCCACCTTTCATTATGGTGTCTCGTCGAAGGTGTGGCCGCAAGGCCGCCTCGCTACACTAACTACCCATTATCATGTATTTTGTATGGAACATAAGAGGACTGAATAGCGGTTCGAGACAGACTATGACTAAGGATTGGATTAATATCCGTAAGCCTCTTTTTGGAGCTTTTTTGGAGACACACATAAGGGAGGTCAATTCGAGGAGAATAGTTAATGCCATTCCTAGTGGCTGGAAGTCTTTTGGTAATTTTGGTCATCATAATTCGGCGAGGATTGTGGTTGTTTGGGATCCGCGTATCTCTTTGGTGGTGTATCAGTCTTCGGCGCAGATGGTTACGTGTGGTGTGTTCTTGCCAGCTGATAATGTGAGTCTTACAATCTCTTTTGTTTATGGTTTTAATCTGGTCGAGGAACGAACTACTCTTTGGGAGGAATTGGTCCATATCAGCTCAACAACTCCTGTCTCGTCTCATCC
>NW_003302482.1:0-4711 GCF_000004255.2 Arabidopsis lyrata subsp. lyrata | reverse complement strand
AAGGCCTTTTCAATTTTTCATCACGTCATCGACCATCCTGAGTATTGTGATGTGGTTAGGCAGTCTTGGCAATGTAATCAAGTTTCTGGTTCAAATCAGTTCAAGGTCCTTAAATCCCTCAAAGCATTAAAGCCTGCCCTTCGAAGATTGAATAAGCGGCACTTTAGTGGCATCTCTCAGCGTGTGAAGATCGTGGAATCACAACTTGATGAGCTTCATAGGACCATTCTCAGTGCTCCAACGCCAGAGTTAGCTAGAGAGGAGCATCTTATTAGAGCAAAATGGAGACTCCTTAGCAAAGCTGAAGAGAAGTTTTATCGCCAGAGATCTCGTGTGAAGTGGATGCATCTAGGCGATCGAAACACTGAGTTCTTTCACAAGACTGTTTCAGTGAGATTAAACAGAAACCACATTCACTTCTTACAGGATCAGAGTGGCAGAAGAATCTCCGGTGACTCAGATTTAAAGTCCCATGCTGCGGCCTATTTTGAGGAAATTCTTGGGACTACTAGCATGCCTGAGTCTCCCTGTTCTACCTCTGTACTTGCTGATCTTCTCTCTTTTCGCTGCTCAGATATACATAAATTAAGCTTGATTAAAGCTGTTTCTGATGAAGAGATAACGAGCACTGTCTTTGCTCTGCCTTTGGATAAATGCCCTGGACCGGATGGATTTTCTGTGGAGTTTTTCAGAGCGTCTTGGAGTATTGTTGGTTCTGATATTGTGGCTGCGGTTCAAGAGTTCTTCCGTAATGGTCGTCTGCTCAAGGACTTCAACACAACAAAAATTGCTCTTATTCCAAAGTTTCCCGAAGCTTGCAAGCTTGGTGATTACAGGCCCATTAGCTGCTGCAACTTGGTATACAAGATTATTTCAAAAATAATTGCTAACCGGCTCAAGCCAATTTTGCAAGAATGTGTCTCTCCAAACCAAGCTGCGTTCCTGAAAGGCAGGTTGTTGGGGGAAAACGTTCTTCTGGCATCTGAACTAATCAGACACTATCAACAATCATCTTGTCCAAAGAGCTCCATGCTAAAGGTAGACATTAAAAAAGCTTTTGATACGGTCTGCTGGGATTTTATTTTGAAGTTGTTGGCTGCTCAGGAGTTTCCTCCGTTGTTTTGCATCTGGATCAAAGAATGTATATCCTCCCCGAGATTCTCAGTGGCCATCAATGGGGAGTTGGCTGGGTTCTTTGCGGGCAAGAAAGGCTTAAGACAGGGAGATCCGTTATCCCCATACCTCTTCATTATGGTTATGCAAGCTTTGTCTAAGCTATTGGAAAATGCTGCAGACAGAGGTCAGATTGAGCTTCATCCAAAGTGCCTTACTCCAAGAATCACTCATCTGCTCTTTGCGGATGACTTATTGGTTTTCTCCAATGGTTCAAGGGTTTCTTTGGCAGGTGTCGCAGAGGTCATGACCACGTTCAAGGAGATTTCCGGGTTGGATATGAATCCTTCAAAGTCAGAAATATTTTTTGGTGGCTACCCGGAAGCTGAAGTTAGAGAATTATGTGCCTTTGCTGGTATAAACTTGGGATCCTTCCCTACTCGTTATCTTGGTCTCCCACTCAACCCGACCAGAATATCTTTTGCAACCCTGCAACCTTTTCTTGAGAGAATTACAAGCAAGCTGCATTCTTGGACTGCAAAATTTCTCTCTTTTGCTGGGAAAATCAGATTGGTTTCTTCGGTTATATATGGAATGGTCAACTTCTGGAGTAGCGTGTTTGTCTTGCCAAAACGCTTTTATGCCAAAATTGATTCCTTATGTGCGGCTTTCCTTTGGAACAACAAGACTGGTTCAGCTTCTGGAGCTCGTGTTGCTTGGAAAGATCTCTGTAAACCAAAGTGTGAAGGGGGGCTGGGTATTCGCTTGCTTGAAGATTTTGAGATTGTTTTCAGGTTAAAGCTTATTTGGCAATTCTTCTCTAATTCGGGTTCTCTTTGGGTTGCTTGGTTGAAAGGGAATATTTTCTCAAGGAAGAGTTATTGGATTACAGTGGAAGCTAATCGCCTCTCTAAGACGGTTAACAGCTTGCTTCAGCTTAAACCGACTGTCACTATGCTTCTCAAGTGTGTGGTGGGTGATGGTCAATCCGCTTCCTTCTGGTATGATACTTGGACAGATTTTGGTCAACTAATTACCTTCCTCGGGGAGGCTGGTCCAAGACAGCTTCGCATTAGGAAAGATGCGCATGTGGTTGAAGCTTCGAGGAATGGTGATTGGGAATTGCCGGCTGCCCGATCTGAGAACTCTCAAGCTTTTATGATTGCTCTAACTGAGCTTGGAGCTCCTAATGTCAACAATGGCCGTGACTCCTACCTTTGGCGAAATGCCTCAGGTAATTTTTGCCCATCTTTCTCTTCTAAGGAGACTTGGGAACAGCTGCGAATCCATTCGCCACAGGTACCGTGGTCTGAGGTGGTATGGTTTAAAGAGCATGTGCCAAGGTTTTCTTTCATTACCTGGCTGGCCATGCTTGCTCGATTACCTACGCGAGATAGACTAAGAAGGTGGGGCATGAATATCCCTGCCTCTTGTGTGCTATGCTCAAATGGGGAAGAAAGCCATGAGCATCTTTTCTTTCGATGCCCATTCTCCTCTGAAATCTGGGGTTGCTTGGCAGCAAAGTTCCTTCCCAATCCGCCTGGATCTCTTGCAGCCGCTTCCTCTTGGATCATTCTCCACAATCAGCCGCACAACGCCAAAATCATCACCATACTCATGCTTCTGCTCCAATCTGCAGTTTACCACCTTTGGAAAGAAAGAAACTTCAGAATCTTCAACGCCATCGAATCCACCGCTGCCGCTACTCGCCTCGCCATTGATCGCACGATGAGAAATCGTCTTGTGTCTTTTCCAGGGACAACGCTGCTTTCTCCTTCTCTCCTTCAAGTCTATTTTAGTCATCTCTCTTTTCCTTTGTAATTTAAGTCTTAATCTGTCTAATGTTCCTGTGATAATGGGTTAGCTTTTGTAATGGTAGATTAGCTTGTAATCTTTTATTGAAATGAAATCTTCACATTAAAACCAAAAAAAAAAAAGAAGAAGAAAAGCGTCGAAGAAGAAGGGAGTCAAAGAAGAAGAAGAAAAGTCAACAAAAAGATTATGGGCTTAGGGTTGTTTTTAGTAATGGGCTCCGAATAAACTAAGGCCCAAATGAAAAGAAAGAGTGTGTTGTTGTCTGAGTTAAGTACTAAGTTAAAAGAGGGTGTTAGGTCTGAACAGTTAAGAGTGGTTGGAGTCTAATGATGGAGTGTATTGCTTGTGTAAGTGAATCTAGATTGTAGAAGTAAGATGAGAGAGTAAGAGTAAGTGAGTAGCTACTAGCTAGTGAAAGAAAACTTGTATAAGTATGTGTATGTGTGTGTCCTTGTAATAAAGGGAAGTATGAATGAAAAATCTTAAAAAAGAAAGAGAGAGTTTAAGAAAACCTGAGTAAAATTTGAGAATTGCAACACGTTGTCTCTCTTTTGCTCTTGAACTTGGAAGTGTTGTTCACTGAAGAAGATAATCTTCTCCTCTGTCCATTCTCTGACCGCCAGTTTCGCAGCGCCTCTTCTACTTCAATCTTTGAAGCATTTGCAGCATCAACTCTCTCCACAGCTTCGTCCAATACCCTCTTGCTGGTTTCAATTTCTTGAGCCGCTTCCTCTACTTTCTTCAGAACATTCGTCTTTGAAACATTCGCTTCTTCAACTCTCGACATTGCATCTTCCACTCGCCTCGCGATGAATCTCCCGCCGTCACCGCTTCTTCTCAGCGACCGGAAAAACAGCAGAATCCTCTGACGTTACAGAATCTCCCGGACCGGATTCTGATCACAAACCGGATCCTGGGTTCGTCCTCAGCCTAAGGCTTTTCTATATTCAACTTTTTTCTGGTTTCTAATGTTTATTGGTTTAGGATTGGTAAAATTGGAATGGAGATTATGTCAATTGCATTACCTGCTGCATTAGCTTTAGCTGCTGATCCTATAACATCTCTTGTGGACACTGCCTTCGTTGGCCATATTGGTAAATGTTTTCTCTTTGTTTGGTTTCAATTTCACATTTTTCGAAATTTTACATTTTTAACATCACTTAACCATACATATGTAATGTGACAGGTTCTGCAGAATTAGCTGCAGTAGGAGTCTCAGTTTCTGTATTCAATTTGGTGTCGAAGCTCTTCAATGTTCCTTTGCTAAACGTCACAACATCGTTTGTTGCGGAGGAGCAAGCAATTGCTGCTAAAGATGATAATGATTCTACGGAAACAAGTAGTTTTATTTTCCTTGAAGCTTAATGTTTTACTGTCTTCTTTCAAATATTGTTTCTTACTTTGTATATGTTGTTTACTTTGTTGGTGTTAAGGCAAGAAAGTGCTGCCTTCTGTTTCAACATCATTAGTTCTTGCTGCTGGAGTTGGTATTGCAGAGGCGATTGCGCTATCTCTAGGGTCTGATTTCTTGATGGACGTCATGGCTATACCTTTTGTAATGTCTAAACTCATGTTTGATCTTGTTCTATATAGGCTGTTCTTTGAAGTATTATATAAGTGATCTCTCTTCTTTCTTGATATGTAAATTTTCAGGATTCACCAATGCGGATACCAGCAGAGCAGTTCCTCAGACTTAGAGCGTATGGTGCACCACCAATTGTAGTTGCATTGGCTGCGCAAGGAGCTTTTCGAGTTTCAAGGACACAACGACGCCTCTATATGC
>NW_003302483.1:32824-41166 GCF_000004255.2 Arabidopsis lyrata subsp. lyrata | reverse complement strand
GATTGTGTTTTTAAAAAACAACAAAAGAGATCTTAAGTATGTGACCCCATGTTGTGAAACACGTTAGCTGAGGGTCCCATACATTCTGCCACTAGTTCTAGATTTGGCACTACCTGAAGCTGCTTTAAACTTTTTCTCTTTGTTTCGATTTGTTCCTTCTTAAAGCTGCTTTTGACGTCACTAAAGCAGCAAAAATACTATATTTTTAGATGGAAATGATCCCCAAAAAGCTTCTTAAAAGTTACTAGTGTGAAATGATTAGTTTGATAGTGACTATATAGTAGATACTAGATAATATTGATACATTTTCATACTTGACATGATTGTATTCATATTTGCAGGCTTGCTGTGTGGAATATATAATATTGGAGAGTGATAATTTGTCTTCATTATATCCAAATGCTGCCTTAAGTATTGGAGGGTTTCAGTTAGATGCCCGCCATCTATTTGCATTGCTAACCACTCTCGCGGTTCTCCCCACCGTTTGGCTCAGAGATCTCAGTGTACTGAGTTATATCTCAGCTGGAGGGGTGATTGCATCGGTGCTAGTGGTTTTGTGTTTGTTTTGGATTGGTTTGGTAGATGAAGTTGGAATTCACAGCAAAGGAACTACACTAAACTTGTCAACTTTACCTGTAGCTATAGGACTATATGGTTACTGCTACTCAGGACATGCTGTTTTTCCCAACATTTATACTTCTATGGCCAAACCATCTCAATACCCTGCTGTTCTCTTGACATGGTAAGCTTATGTCGCTTTCAACAAGTTCTTATCTTCTAGACCGCTTCGACTTTTGCCTATGCAAACTTCAAGAAAATATGCAACCATTTTGATAGATGAAAGATTGATAATATTGTGCAGTTTTGGTATTTGTACTCTGATGTATGCCGGCGTCGCTGTTATGGGTTATACGATGTTTGGAGAATCAACACAATCACAGTTTACTCTCAACTTGCCTCAAGATTTGGTTGCTACTAAGATTGCCGTGTGGACTACGGTAAGTGGATCAAATATGTTTTCTTTCCACTATGTATTAGTTCTTGCATGTTGGTTATCACATTGGAACTAAAACCGTTTTGTTTTAAACCGTTTCACAGGTGGTCAATCCATTTACCAAATATGCTTTGACCATTTCTCCAGTAGCAATGAGTCTTGAGGAGTTGATACCATCAAGGCATATAAGGTCACATTGGTACGCCATCGGCATTAGAACCGCATTGGTCTTCTCTACGCTGCTTGTTGGTCTTGCAATTCCCTTCTTTGGTAAGATCCTCTTTACCATTTTGATCCAAAAGCTCATTTTCTTGAAAATCATACTTTATACTCAAAAATCTTGCAGGTCTTGTCATGTCATTGATTGGATCGTTGTTGACTATGCTCGTCGTAAGCTATCTTTTCCTTCAAATTCTGGTTTGTCTACAAATGAGGATCTTAAGTTTGGATATATATAAGTTCATATTTTGTTTTGTGCAGACTCTAATACTTCCTCCAGCGTGTTTCTTGAGCATCGTACGGAGAAAAGTTACCCCGACCCAGGTAAATCTTCTTAGCAATTCTGTATTTATACTAGTTTCCCACAAAAACATTGTTTCTAGTGTTTTAAGAAGATTCATCAACAATGTTTTGGTTGGTTTATTGTAGATGATGTTGTGTGTATTAATCATCATAGTAGGAGCAATATCTTCAGTCATTGGCTCATATTCAGCTCTCTCCAAGATCGTTGAGAAATTGAGCAGCTGAAAATATTTCTCTGTTTTTTCTTACAAACTCTTATACCCATTTTGTCTTCAGGGGAATACCTTTTTTTTTTTTTTCTTTTTTTCTTTTTCTGTTTTGTCTTATGTTTTCGTATAGCAATTCATTCTTGCATTCAAAGCTTTTGTAATATCCTGAGTGATGATCTGCATCTTAAAACTGGTTTGAAAGTTGATTAATAAAAGATCGGTCATAAACTGATTCTTGTAAGGTACAGTATTTTGCCTTAGCCTTCAAAATCCAAATCCAAATCTTTCTCTACAATCCCTTCGTCCCTAAACCCGAAACGATTCCTTCTACTCTTCAGAATCAACTCTGAATTCTTCATCAACTGGATGTATTTCTTCCTTACAGCTAACACAGGATGTGTTTCTACACTGGCTTTATCTCTATAAGGCTCTCTTAGAATAGCTGTACAAGTTTTGTTCTTCATAGACAAGTAAAAAATCTGCGGATGTCTCTCAAACGCCTTATGAACCTTTTGCGGCAATCCGAAATGCTTCTTGAGACATAACAACTTCTTCCTCTCTGCGGAATGCTCGACGAAAAGACAAAGCAATTCATGAAGAAACCCAACAACTCTCTTCTCTGCTACATCACTACTTGAATCCAAACATGAATAATCATCATATGGTGATACATAAGGAAGCTTTTGAAACTCTTTTAACCAATCTTCAATTTTGACTCTCAATCTACAACCTTTTGATGGAAACAGAGGAAACTCAATCTCTTCTAAATCCAATTCTCCTCTTCTTCGTCTCTTCTTCATTGCATTCTTCTGCAACACAGACAAAACCTTATCTCCATTATAGTCTACTGCTAAACCTTTAACTCCATCTTCCATATCCACAAACCTAAACGAAGAATCTAAATTCATCTCTGGAAATTGCAAGTAATCATCAGGCAAACCTAAATACCATTTCATTCCTTGAACTATACTTAGTGGCAAAACATTATCTTCACTCATCAGAATCAATTTCTTCAACCTATCACGCAAATCCTCTGCGGAAGTTTGGTAAACGATTCTCTCTTGCCTATCGAGCTCTGTAGCTTCTGGTGTCAATCTAAACCATGGGAGATTATACTCTGGACCAACGAACTCCTCAAAGACTGACGGAAATTTCCTTAAAAACTGAGCGATTTTGGTTGATACATCGAATTGACGCGTCTTCTTGGAGATGGCAGATATCGGAATGCAGCGATTAGGATCCTGGACGATACAGTTCTTGAGACCGATGACGGATTTGAGCTGAGATGATCGGAGAATGTGTTCGATGTTGTCGAAATAAGGATCTCTCTTCCATTTCATGTAAACGTCGACGTAGGTTCGTTTCTGAGTAAGGTTGGTGCAGGAGGAAGCTAGGGTTTTGGCATGGCGGCAAATATAGAGCATTGTGGAACAAATCGGAAAACCCTAAAACCCCAATTATCGGAGCTGGATTGTGACGGAGCTTTAATCGGAAACATAAAAATCAGAGAAGACAGTGATATTGTTACTTTCAACAGCAAACGACACGGTGTTTATTGTGGGTGAACTGCATGCCGTTTTATTCATAGCAAAACGACAATGATACTACGCTTCCCCTTTTCCATAACACAAGCGGTGGTGAGTTTGTTCTCTCAAAAAATCAAGTAGAAGTAACAAGTTTAGGAGACCAAGTGGGTAAATTGGGACAACCATTTTCTCCGATCAAAAGTTCAACAAATCTTCTTTTAACTCTCTCTCTTCTTGAGGCCTCGAATGCAGCTTTAGGTGTCAAGCTCTTCATCAATGGCAGTCCTGAAGGAGCATCATCTGATGTTTCCACTATCCTTTCTAACATCTCTGAAACCTGACTCATTGTTGGCCTAGCCTTCGCCTTCACCATCAAACACCGGTTAGCAACTGCAGCTAGCTTCAATGCTGATTTGAGGTAGTAGTTTCCTTCAAGTCTTGGGTCGATGATCATCTTGAACTTCTTTATGTCGGACAAGTGTGGTCTGATCCACTCCAGGATATTCTGCTCGTTTCTTGGGCGGTTACGGTCAAAAGGTCGTCTTCCTGTGATGAGTTCATATAGAAAGATTCCGTAGCTCCACACGTCACTCTTGGCAGTGAGGTGTCCTGTTTGGATATATTCCGGTGCTGCATAACCAATGGTCCCTACAACCTGTGGATTCATAGTTTGGTTATTGCCTACCAATCAAACATTAAGACTTCAATTGTTTCAAACAATCAATGGAGACATAACAAGTCACGTGTGGCGTACCGCAGTGGAGACATGAGTGATTCCATCAGAAGGACCCATTCGAGCCAGTCCGAAATCCGAGAGCTTTGCATTCCAATTCTCATCAAGAAGAATATTGGAGGATTTGAAATCCCTAAAGATGATCTGCATATAAGATGAATACATATCAATAACACATTCAAAAAAGTTGACAGGCATTTGTGATCATGGATAGAGAAGGCACACCTGAAACTCCATGCCTTCATGAAGATAAGCAAGTCCTCGAGCAGTGTCCTGAGCAATCTTTAATCTGGTGGACCAAGGGAGAGGAGTGACAATAAAACGATTGGATAAATGGTCTTGAACACTTCTGTTTGGTACGTATTCGTAAACAAGTAGCCTTTGGATCCCTCTCTCATCATCCTCAGCGCAATAACCGATCAGCTTCACCAGATTCGGATGCTCCACTACTCCCAGTACATTTACCTCTGTCACCCATTCTTTATGACCCTGTTAATACATTCATATGTAATTATGTTGTTAGATTATTGAAGGCTCTGTGCAAATCAGAACCGAACCAAAGAAAAAGCCAAAGTAAGAATAAAGAAAGATTTGCTTGCCTGGAGACCTCTTCTACTGAGTTGTTTAACTGCAATTTCAATCTTCTTACGAGAATCTTGAGGGTTCTGAATCACGCCACGAAAGACACCGCCAAAGCCACCTTCACCGATCATCAATGAGCGGCTGAAATTTTTGGTAGCAGTTTTAAGGTCATCGAGGGCAAAGACTTTGAGATTGTTACTGTGTGTCTCTGAGAGAACGTGCAAGGAAGAAGTAATGGAAGTAGCAGTACTTGTATCAGAGTTAAATTCAGACCCTGATCCTCCTCTAGCCATCGTAATGGAACCAAACTTTCTCGTCTTAGCTTCATCATCCTGAGTTTTGTCTTTGCTGAAGTAGAAACATTTCATTGCTTTAGACGAAACCAGCCTCCTCACTGCCCACATTCCATGTCAACAACACAAACAGAAACACAATCAGACAAAATTTAACAGAGATAATCACTAATCATTCAATCCACACCAGATATCAAGTTATCAACACAAAATCATCACATTTCAATCAAGAATCCTTATATTCGAAGATTTTTGCAAGAATGTGTAACAAAAACCGATATATAACACAAAAGTAGAAATGTGGTAAGAGTGTTGAAAATCAGAAAGGGAAAGAGAAGAAACCTGATGTAGAATTATTCATGAGGATGACTGAAATGTTGTGATGGGGATCTTCATGTTCATGATTGAGAGAGCTTTAAAGCAAAAGAAAATGGCAGAGAAAGAGATAAGAGGAGAAGAGAGAAGACGAGCTCACCATGATCGAATGGGGGAAGTCAAATAGGCAAATGGCAGCTGGATTGCCGCTTACCAACCTATAGAAGAAGCCTTTTTATTTTATTTTATTCTGTGTTACACCCGCTTGCTTGCTTATATGATATCAATCAAATACCTTAATAAAGAACGCGTTATTTCTTATTTTTTTTTCCATTTGTATTCATATCATTATTTCACCATTTAATCTATAGCCTTAGCCTTTAAGGTACGGTTTCAAATAGAAACTCAAATGAATTTTCCTCTTCTTGAACTTCTATAGAAGCTTCGTGTGATTTATGTAAAATTATGTTTAGTTTTAATTAAAAAATTGACAGTCAATGCTATTACACAATATTTAATGTTGCTGAAATAGGTGGTACTCGAAACGTAAGAAAAATTGATGAGGTGAGGAAAAGCGTTGGAAGGAAAATTTGGGGGTGAGAATTTTTGGCGTAGAAGAGACGTACATTATGGAAGTAGAGAGACTAAGTGTCAGCTATTTGAGAAATCACCTATAGCTATCTCAAAACTAACCCCACACCTAAACTTGCATCATCTCAACATTTTCCTCCTACCTACTCTCTAACTCTTGATTTGTGTCTTACATGGTCCACTCTTTCCACTATTGAACTTCCAAGAGACTAAGAGCATGATTATCGGTGGGATGTTAAGTGAATCTTAGGTTTTTAAATGATTTAAATTAAATTGATAATGCTGCTTTTAACTAAGGAACGTTTTCAGTGTTAAAAGGTGTCAGGTGTCGCGTTTTCTCTCTCTCTTCGCGATTTCCCCACACAGAGAAAAACAGGAGAAGAAATTGTCGACGTTGTCGGTGGCGATGATGTCGGAGAAGAAATTGTCAACGGAGGAACGAAGAATGGTTATCGTAAACCGGACTCTATAGAGAAGCATGAGGATTTGAAGAGTCTCTATTCCTTGATTTGTCTCAGGTTCGATTTTGTTCCCAAATTCGAAAACTGGTGATGCGTCGTCTTCGTTTCTTGAACGTGTAAGAAACTCCGTCGCCGAAAATGGGCCTAAGCTTCGAGAAGCTTCTGAAAGAACAGGACGCGAGATTCTTCTATGGACTCGTAGAAGCAGCTCGCTTCGTGCTCTGCTTGTCATCACTGTAAGTGGACTTTGATCAATGATTGAACCTAATTAGAGACTAATTTCAATTTCAATTTAGCCTTCCTTTATCTTCAATTCGATTTCCTGAAGTAAATTAACATTTTGTGTCCTAAATCGTCTTGGTTCTGTGTCTCTTTACCATTGATGAAAAGTTTGATGCTTTATTGAAAAGTTTAGTGTTTTATTGAACCCATTTGAGTCAAGTTTCGTGGGTATCTCATATTATATTGATTTGTTATTATCTTGTTATTCTTGTTGCAGATGGGAACAATATTTCTTCTTACAACAATGGCTTTGGTTGTCTTCACACTCTTCTTTGTAGCTGCAACAGCTAATGCTATCATAATCTCTCTTCTGATTTCACTTGCTGTTGCTGGAGGCTTCTTGGCATTCTTCTTTCTTTGCTTGACTGGTACTTACATCGGAGCCTTATCGGTTGCTGCATTCGTCATGAAATGAATTTGGTATTGCTAGTTTTTTTAGGCAATGTCTTGTGGATCTTAAGGAAGGTATTGCTAGTTTGATTGTTGCTGCACCTAGATGCTCTGAGATTCCTGAGCTTGGAGATCTTCGAGACATCTTTGAGAAGAAGTATGGGAAAGAGAACTCATTGTACAATGACTTGCTTTCATGGAATTATGAGTGAGGCAAGCTTCCTGTGACCGAATCTTACTACCTTATGGGCACAGTGGATCCCACCGGAGAGCTAAAGGAAGATGAAGTCTGTGTCATCCTGTATGCTACTCAACTCTTCTCTTACTTTTTCATTTTGAGTTTTACATGGAAACATATAACAATGACTTGCTTTCATGGAATTATGAGTGAGTTTTTCATTTAGTCACTGCTTCTTTTCATGGTTTTGTAGTTGTAGTATTAGTTATGATCTAATATTGACACATAATGAACTGAGCTGCAATGTTGTAATCTGAAATCATTTTACACTTTTCTACAAACAGAGCATCAAACCATGAACTTCTAAATCAAATTACACGATTTCGGTCTTTTGTACAAACACACACCTAGCTTTAACCGATGACTCCTCAATTGCAAAGTGTGGAATTGATGAATATCAACTTGTAATATCACCTTCAATTATCTTGTATTCTGTCTCTTTTTTTCTTACAAATTTCTTCCTAAAAAAAATCCAAATTGTTCTTCCTAAATATTCTAAAACCAACAATATACTAAAAAAAATCCAAATCCTTGTTTCTAAAACCAACAATTTCTTCCTAAAAAAAATCCAAATCCTTCTTCGTAAAAATCCTTCTTCCTAAAACCAACAATTTCTTTTCACGTCAAATCCTTGTTCTAAACCCAAAACCTTTTCTTCCTAAAAATTCTACATACAAAATGGCATCATCTTCCAATTACAATTTCGAAGAAGCGTTGGACGAAGAATTATCCAATGCTTTCCAGCAAGCGTTGGATAATTCTTTGGACTATTACGATGATCGTCAGCAAGCCGCAATTTTGTGTTTTATGTTATTTATGTTATAAATTGTATCTCATGTATGTTTTAATTTTTTTAATTTGCAACAATTATTAAATTTTCTATAATTATAATTTTTGTTTTTATATTAATATTTTTTTTCTAAGAACCACATGTTAAGAGCCTACCATTAATCACACAAAAATCTTAACTCAAAAATACTATCTCTTAACAATCACTTTTACAAATAAATTACTTAAATATTGCTAAGATATATTTCTAAGAGACTACCTATAATCATGCTCTAACAGTCGTGTTGTAAGTCTGTCTATTTGCTTCATTTGGCGAGAGCATAGTGCTCGGTTATCTGCAAGTGAATACAAGATAAGGAAAATTAATATGACTTCAGAAAAAAACCTAACAAACAAACAGATTTCTACCTTATGAAA
>NW_003302483.1:30288-32690 GCF_000004255.2 Arabidopsis lyrata subsp. lyrata | reverse complement strand
CCTTAGTTCATGCCAAAATATATCCACCTTATCAGACAAGAATTTTCGGAGAGAGGAGACTTCATCTTCCACCAACATCCCGGTATGCCCGGATTGTCGATTATTCTCTCTCTCAAGCCTTTTGATGAAAAGAGCTGACGCAAAATGAACAATAATTGATGGATCAGGATCTCCAAGGACTGCCTGAAGCTCTCTTCTAATCCATGGCTCAATTCTTTCAGTTATCTTTGCTTTGGTGTGATCATTCACCGCCAAACTCTACAATAATCAAGATGACACAACGAGTCAGGTATATATAAAGCTTCCAATGTGCATATATATCCAATAATCTAAGAGTGAAACTCCAATACTACAAACATAAAACATAGAATAACACATTGTATAATGAAACTTACTAGTTCCAAGCTTCGCCTCGAATGTAATCGAACAGCTCGTAATTGCTTATCGTATATGCTGCATTTAGAGCCAACACTAGTTAGAAACAATGGAGAACTAATCTAACACTTCGAAAAAGGAGATTGAAACTGAATCTATAGAGTTAGAAACAATAGTAAACCAACCTAGCTCGCCACTGAAGCTTTCGCTGGAAGATGATAGAATCAGGAACTGAACCAGGCCGTCCAAATGATCTCCGCCATGGCAATGGCCTTGATCTTGAGCTAGAGTTTTCCAAAACATCCCTCCACCTTCGAATTATCCTAATAAAGTGATAAGCAAGTGAATATAATAAAGAAGTAATTTATAACTTCATAGAGAGGATCTTAGAGAGAGGGATAACCTCCGGCGACCGGAAGGATTATTCCGATGATAAGTTAAAGTCTCACGATCACGAAGAATCGGTAAATGCTCCTTGTGGTATTTTCTAGAAGCAAAATCACTGACGATAAACCAGGAATTAAAACGAGTGTTGCAGCCTATATGGTCTCCACTTCCGAATACAAGCAAGGCAGTATCCGTGCTTACATACTGTAATAACGGCGGCGGATCGTCGCTCGGTTAGATTTTCGAGGCATATCAGACACGATTTCTCCCGTAAAGCAGTTAAGATTACTCTCTCAGCAAATTTCTCGCCGCGTTTCATCAGAAAATACCTTCCGGCGATCGAAGAAGTCGCCGTTGAAGACGGTGATGGAGGCTCCAGATATTTGTTCGGTTAAGACGGCTCTTGGAAAAATCGGATTTTAATGAACCGAGATGGATTTCAGATGATAACCGGTTAGTTTCGGTTCGAGATTTCTTGTTTTAAAATGAAGAGCGAGCGTGAAGGATCTTTTACTTCATCGCTGCTCCGAAGAAAAAACTCCACCATTGCCACTAACCACGAACTCTCTTTGTCTCTCAAATGGAGGTTCCAAAGGATCAGATCGCGAATCTTATAGAGCATGGGCTCTACGATTCTGCTGAAATGCTTGTAACTTCTCTATCTTTTAACTCATTTTGATTCTCTCTTTTTCTAAATCCCTAGTTTTTAGCAAGAACTGATGAAATTATCTCTATATATGCAACTAAATCCAGGGCTGCTTTCTCGTTTCTTCTTCTACTGTTAGCGCCGAAACTAGTCCTCAGCTCAAGGCGGAGAATTTGGTTAAGCTTCTTTCTCCCGTCGATGTTTTCTATTTTAGTAGCTGAGTCTGTTAATTTGAAGTTAGATTCTTTCTGAGTTGTTTTCTTAGATTCTACTGGGCGATGCTTTATTTCATCAGAGAGAACACCGGAGAGCTATTGTAAGTTCTTGAAAGTTTAATTCTTTATGTTTCTCTTTTGCTGAGAAAGAACTGTTACTCAGTTCTCGAAAGTTTAGTTGTGTCTCAAATTTAGAACTTTATGGATCTTAACTACGACTGAACTATATGAAATCCAAATTATGTAACTTTATGAAGGAGCAAAGATAAAATTTTAGATTTGTATTGCTTATTCTTCTCCTCTGAAGTTCTATGGTGGAGAGGTATGAAGTCATGTCGAAATTCTGAATTTGTATTCCTTCTTTTTGTCAGCATACGTACAAGCAAGCGTTGCATCATTACACAAGGATTCCGAAGCAAAGCTCCGGTATTTCGAGGAGTTCATTATCTTTATCTACAAGATCATCTGTGAATGCCTCTAGCATTTCTGCTATTAATGAGAACGAGGTAAGTTAATGTGTTGTTTCTTCTTGATCCTTTTGGTTTCCAGAAAATGATGTGCTTTGGTTTAATTTCATGGGATTTTATGTGTGTCTTCTTTTTCTAACTTTCCTCTTAGGTGAGATTCAAGATTGCTTCATCTCACTTTGCTCTTAATGAAACAAAAGCTGCGATTGCTGAGGTATGAGTGCTATCTGCTTGTCTGGTTATCAAGATTTATTTTGTCTTCTGGATTTGTTGGTCCACAAACATTGGTATATAGAATATAAAATATGTGTA
>NW_003302483.1:8982-12095 GCF_000004255.2 Arabidopsis lyrata subsp. lyrata | reverse complement strand
CTTGGGTAGTTCGTGTTGACATTCTCACATTCTCTCTATTTCTCACACTCATTTACGGTTTCATTGTCTTTAGAGAGAAAGAACAAAAACCATTACTCTTTAATTGTCTACATTGTATTAATGGATCACAAGGATACTTTTGTTACATCACACATACAAGCATACTTATACTACTTTACTTCTACTTCTACTTACTACATACACATACACACACTTGCACTTGGACCTTACTCCTAGTTCTAGACTCTCTTACACAAGCAAGGTTAAACTACTAAACCTTACACAACAACAACTCTTAACCACTACACTTGACAACTCTACTAAGCTAGTCTTTGACTAACACAACACACTTACTCATTTGGGCCTAACAAGACATTTAGCCCAATCACTTATTCTTACAAAACAACACAAGCCCAACTTGTCTCTTGTTGTGTTGACTTTCCTCTTTGTCGTTGACATCTTCTTTCACGACAACATCTTCTCCGACATCGTCTTCTTCTTCCGATGCTTCTTCCTCTGTTCTTCATCTTCTTCTCATGGATTCTTCTTTTCTCTTTTGCAGGTTCAATCAAGGATACAATTCCAACAGTTCGGGAAGAACAGAACGAATCCAGCCACCACCACGTCGTTGAGCTTATCCGGCAAGAACTTGTCTTTGTCCGGATCCTCGATAGGGAGATCAACCTTATGCGTCTCAAGAAAGGGGGTG
The DNA here is from genome assembly GCF_000004255.2 of Arabidopsis lyrata subsp. lyrata. NCBI lineage: Eukaryota > Viridiplantae > Streptophyta > Magnoliopsida > Brassicales > Brassicaceae > Arabidopsis > Arabidopsis lyrata. The sequence goes on along the minus strand of NW_003302483.1, from coordinate 11,386 downwards.
AATTCAGGGGACGAAACGTCATTGGTGGAAAATGGAGAAGGGGAGATCTCCAAGAGAAAGACGGTGACGGCTTGGAATGGACGGGAGTTGAAGAGAGTGGAGGCAAGACCAGACTCGGTGGCGACAAATAGATGCGTGAGGCGCTCAAAAACCGCCATCTGGTGGATTAGCTTGTGAATGAAAGGGACATCAGTCGGCGTCGCCAGGCGGATCCGGGAAAACATAGGGTGGCCAGTCGGTGAAGTCTCTGGCACGGTGTTTGGCTCTGGTGCTGCGGTTGGAGGCGCCATTTTTTTGTTACTTGTCTTTGAAGACTGTGATGTGGAAATTAGTTTTTTCGAGAATCCATATATATAAAGAAAAGAAGTGGATGTTACATCTTTCTAAGGCTATCAAGTTCGGATTAGAAATTATTTTACAAGCCAATCTTAATATGCCACATATGATTAACTAAAACGCTATCTCATCCTTTTTTGACTTTTAAATCGATCCGTCTTCTTGAAAAACGTCATGTTTTACACGTAAATTAGGTCACTCTTTTACTTTTCTTTTTTTCGTTCAGGTTGAGAAATCAAAGAGACTCCGCATTATCACCATATCAACTCAACGTATCAGTGTAATGTTTAATTAGCCGTCCCTCAATTTTGGATAACGCATCTCTCTCTTATCTCATCGTATAGGTCACTGATCATCTCTCTCAAGACTTTGCTAGCGATTTTCAGTCTTTTAAACATCATTCTTAATAATTTTAAGCTCTCATTCTATACAACGTACAAATCATTAGAGAAGATTAGGAATAAATGTAGCCTAGACGGTCATGATCTATACCGTTTACATTCCAATCTTCGTTCCACTTGGTATATTTACCAATTTAATTTAGGAATAAATTGATGAATTTCGATAACACCATCACAATTTTTTTTTAAGTCGGTAAAAAGACATGTGTGATGAAGAAACGTGAAGCACATGTCGTTATATCAAGGAAAAAGACATTTTGGACCAAAATTTTTGGTTCCAAAGAAAAATACAAGAAAATGAGTGGAAATAATTGTCCATCACACGTACTACTTTGATATTTATTGTCGTTAGAGCAAAACTATCAATTTTAGTTACTACTTTTATTCTTTAGCTAGTGTTTTTAATAGTTTTAATTGTTAATAAATGGATATGCTTTTCTTTGACAATAAATAAATGGATATGCTTTTGAGTGTAAATCTAACCTATAGTGATATTATTAGAATGTATCTGTTTAGTTTTATGTCCAGGTTCATGTCTAAGCCGAACTGCACACTTTTACCAATCAATGACATGAGATTATTTACTTCTTGTGTTGAGTAGTATCATTGCAAAAAAGGCTCGTTCTACTCCGATTTGTTTCACTTGCTTTGTTTGATTTCTCGGTATTGTTCTGAAATTCTTCTTCCATTTACGTTTCACAATCTTTGAAGTTGTAAGTAATTAATCTCAATCAAAGAGGTTCTTTTAAAGCAGTAGGACAAATGCTAACTTTGATTATCACTATTATTTCTAAGTCTTCTGTTTCTTATTCTCTACCCAAGACAGAGGGACTGATAAATCTTAGTTGTTTCTCTCCTCTAGAGAAACTGAAATAAGGATTGTCCTATAAAGTTGCAACCATCTTAAAGACTTGTGCCTCACAACTCACAAGCAACTTATGGACCATCCTAACGCATATACCAAATTGGCCAAACTAACAACATTTGATGTATTTTTTACCCCAAAAGCAGAAACACACTGAACAATTATCTGTTTCCACTATACGTATTCTAGGATCACTAATGACAAACCTCCAATTCTACACCAGATACTACAGTAAAGCAAACACGGCGAGGAATCACAATTACACAACTCTACTTTAAAACCTTGAAACATTTCATACATTCAACAAAAGGGTTTGTTCTCATTCAGAATCCAGTAAGTAAGCATAGCGAATTCATCATCATCATAAAAAAAACACAAACTTTAAAGCTTAGAGCAAGAGGAAGTGAATCGATTCGATAACTCTCAGCCACCAACTCATCAATCTCTAGATGTTTACCTGATCAAAAGCTTCAAGAGCATCACCAGTAAGTCTACAAACTCTCCACTCCTGCAAAATCTGAGCACCCATCTGCTCATAAAACTTGATAGCATTCACATTCCAATCAAGAACAACCCATTCCACTCTTCCATAACCCATCTTCACCGCTTGTTTCGCCACAGCAGTCAACAACATACTACCAAACCCTTTCCTCCTATAAGGCTCTCTCACAAATATATCCTCAATGTAAAACCCAGGCTTCGACAAAAAACTCGAGTAATTCGGGAAAAACAGAACAAACCCAGCAACAACGACGTCGTTTAACATATCCGGCGAGAAAATGTAACTCTCCGGATCCTCAAT
>NW_003302483.1:0-8346 GCF_000004255.2 Arabidopsis lyrata subsp. lyrata | reverse complement strand
AGTTTTTTGTGGATTTTAATGAGAAGATTAAAATGTTAATGAGCCCAAATCCAAACCTACAAACCAATTCAAATATCTCATAATAACTTGAATCTATATATACATTTTTGGATCACAATTAGCAAATAAATCCTGAAGTTGAGAAGTATTTACAATGACATGCCATTAGCATTAATTATTTAGATTTTTTTTATTTAAGTAAAGATTTTTATTTGAAATTTATTTCTCATATATTTAGCAAAAGTCTCTACAAAATCTTTCCTTATCTATTTAAGTAAAGATTTTGAAATCAAATATGTTCTCAACAATTTACCAAAAATCTATACACAATCTTTTTGAAAATTTCGACTTAGTTAACTTCTGATTTTTATCTGCAAAAAAAAAAATTAATTGTAACGAGTGATGTAAAAATCGGGAATGTTGATACTACAATTTCTTCTACTTCTTTTTTTTCATATAATGAAAATTATTTTTTAGGGATATTTTCTTAAAACCTCTAAACAAAACAAAGGGTTTCAAACGATAACTTCTCTTTTGGCGGGTCTACCCGCAAACCCGTAACTCTCTACGGGCTTATCCGCATGAACCTGCGACCCGTAGTGCATAAAAATATTATTAAAAAAATAACAAATGATGTTTAATTTTACGGGACGGAGTTATATGGTGCAACGGGTTTGGATCAATATTAATATTAAACAATATACTATGGATGAAATCCTAGAATTAAAAATCAAAATTTAATTATAAAATCAGAAACACTAAACAAAATAACAATATTAACAAAACAAATACAACTTAAAATTTTGCAAAATAATTTTTTAGTTATAAAAAAATCGACTAGCGGTGTACCGCGGGGTAAAATCTAGATTTGGAAGTTTAAAGAAGAAAAATATTTTTTTAAAATAATAGCTCCGCGGTGTACCGCAAGAAAAATCTTTCTCCTAAACTGAGGTAAGAAGAAGAAAAAAGTCAAATGTCGTTTAAGTGTATATATAGATATACCATTTAAACCTAAAACACAATTAATATACTCAAAACTATTAATATAGATATATAGATGGTACATTTATAAAATAGGTCGAAATATTATATTATACTCTCTATTAATAAACAAAACTAATTATATTTAGATTTTTTAAAAAAAAATTATAGCCCCGCGGTGTACCGCGGGTTCAAATCTAGTTTTCAAACATTTTCACTTCAATTTGAGGGGGACTATAAAGTGTATATACATATATAACGATTAGTTATTGTTGGTTGTATACACTGCCGTGCCTAGGGTCTTAGAGGGAATTTTTGTCACTAATGCCACTTCTTCAAAAAAAGTAATCGTTTATGCCACTCTTATATTATATTATATTTTTTATTTATTTTTTAATATAAAATCTATAGTAAATGTCAAAAAAACCTTTACCCTAATTCAGTATTTACGTATCCTTGCCATTGCCTACCTAAAACCTAATTATTTTATCTTCTTCTTCTATTTCATTTTCACGCTTCTCCTCTTCCATCTCTTTCTTCTTTCACGCTTCTCTTCTTCCGTCTCTTTCTCCTTCATCGGCGACTTCTTCTTCTTCTTCTAGATTTTTCGAAACCTTAACCCTAAATCTCTTCTTCCTCTTCTAACCATCAACGAAACCTCTTTTTCTCCGTGGATCTTTCTTCCCTCTCTTCGATCTTCTCATTCTAGATCCATAGATCTTCGTTCTTCTCACAGATCTGAGATTAACAACAATCCCGATCTAGATTTCTCCCAAATCGGCTTTGTAGTGACGGAGAAGAATCGGCGGTGGAGGAGAATCGGCGGTGGAAGAGAATCGACGGTGGAGGAGAATCGACGGTGGAGGAGGATCGACGGTGGAGGAGAATCGTCGATCCTCCTCCACCGGCTTTGTATTTTAATAATTAATTATGTATATTAACTAAGCAAAAATAAAAGTCTAAAAAATATATGAGACTAAAATACAACTAAACAAGAAAAAAGAATGTTAAATGTTAGAGATATTGAAGATCAAATTTTGATAAGATGAATTTTACTATTTTAAATTGAATTTTGATTAACTAACCTAAGAAGATTATCTATTAATGTGGCCTCTAAATTTTTAAAACCCAATGTGGCCTAAGGCAAATGTCTTTTTTTTTTTTATTATTATTCAAGTAGTCACGGCTCTGGTTGTATAGTTTGTTAGTCTCAAGCTCTATATAAACAGTTGTAAAGTCATCATTCGAAGGTTAACGAGAATTTCAGTCTTTATCTATATAATGAAGTCGATAAATTTAGGCCTTAATGATCAACTTTCATATCACGCTAAGCAATTAACATGTAATTAGGGTTGTCCACTTTGAATAGTTTCGTGGATTTTAAGGACGAAATCTTATTTTTTCATGTTTTTAGTCATTGTAGAGAACTTTCTAATGTGGTTTCTTATTTACAATTTCTAATGTGTTGGTTTTTATTTGCAGCATTAGTGCGACCGACGTTTTTAATTGCAGCATCTCCTGTTCTGTTTATTCTTAGGCATGAAATGGATTAGAGGGTTGCATCCACCTGAAGTTGCATCAACAGTTGGGGTTTCAATCACTGGATCAACAGAGGATCAGGTTAAGGAAGGGTGAAATAGACAAGGATGGCAATTCAATCAAGTAACTACATACAACTATTCCAGCCTACAGAGCTTATTGCGGTTTATCAGAAATTCAATTAGTCATCACAGAGAACTTCCTCCAGAAGTCCAGGTTTGTCTTCAAACCTAAACGATCAGTATTTTCTTGAGTTTAGGAAGTAAAGTTTTGGTCTCTCATGGTCTTTGAAACTTTTTGGTGTCTCAAGGTCTTTGGGGAACGTATCCAGAAGGATTGGATAGTAATTTTGCTTCTAGGTTCCCTACGTTGATGATCATAGTCCATAGAATTATGTCTCACAACTGCAAGACAGAAAACGCGTTTAAGACTTACTTCCAAGATAGCGAAATGGATGGATGATGATGTTTAACACACTTCCAAGATAGCGAAATGGATGGATAAGTCTAGACTCATAATTTTGTTTAGAAGTCATTGACCTTTTATGAAAAAAACAAACTAGTTTTCACCATTGGCTATTTGCTCGCCAAATTTCTTTATCCTCACCTCCATCGTTACCAAAACATGCTAATGTCAACTAACACATTCTTCTATATTGATTATCAGAAATGGGATCAAATTATCATAAATATCTCTTGATTATCAACAAAAAAAAAAAATCTAAATTATCATCCACCTTCAAGATTATCTCAGAAATATCTGGATTATTATGATTATCAGATATATGAATATATACATGAATATATTAAACATTAATATATAATTCTTCTTTCAATTTTATGTGATCTTATATTTAATTAATTTTGAATTTATATAAAATACATATATTTAATAAAATAATAGATTTTTCTGCATATGATGTTATTCAAAATTTTAAAAACGACATATATTACTCAATGGATGAAGAAAATATAACAAAATGATGTTTAATTTCACGAGAAGAGGTTATATGGTGGGATGAGTTTGGGTCATTATTAGTACATGACAATATGCCACCGATGAAATCATAGAATTAAAATAAAAATATAATTATATAATCTTTAACACTAAACAAACCAAACAATATTAACAAAACAAAATAACTTAAAATTTAAAGTTTTAAATTTTTAAAAAATCGAGTCGTAGTGTACCGGAGTAAATTTTTTAGATACAAAATAATATCAATTTATTATAATAGTCCATGATTATAAATGCTTGCCAATATTTACATTATAACACTTCTACACATTTAGGTAACAAATACAACAATTCAAAAACAATATTTATATATTTCAACTATATTAATTATAATATAAAATAAATAAATGAGAAGTAATTTTTTTAACGGATTGAGCCGAATTACACATCGCATGCACTGACCGATATATTGGTGAGGGAAACCTTAAAATGTGAAAGATTGATCTTTGCCGCAGCTTCGGCCAAAGACACTTCCTTAAGATGTGAAAGACTGATCTTTGCCGCCGCTTCAGCTTTTAAGTTTCCTCCGCCTTGAGATTCTTATCCCTCGCCGGTATCTCGTCATCAAAGGTAGCAACGCCACCACTCGCCGCCTGATCCGCCGGTTTTTTTGTTCAAAAACATAAATATGTATATTCACAGATTCCTAAAAAAAAATAAGCAAATGTATTCACAAATTTCTAGCAAAAGAAAAGCAAGGACAATGATTTTTCTCTCTTAATTATATACAAAGCTGTGGTGATCGCATTGAAGTATAGGTGCAGATCCACGAGTCCAGCAGCTTCTTCAGCACGGTTGTAGCCTCGGTTTGAAAGATAGAACAACTGCAGCTAGAACCACAACCACAGCAGCTAGAACCAAAGCAGTAATGGCTGTACTTTTCCAGGAAAGTCTTCCCAAGATCACTTTGCATGACTCGTCAGCTTCTTTGTAAAGAGAAGCATTGGCTCCTCCTTCATTAATAGCTTTTTCGTTCTAAGAACATCACATATGTAAGGTCTTAGATCAAATCACAACTTAATGGAGGGAAAAAAAGTTGGCTTAGAAGAGTAAAGAGCCATTACTTTTAGCCTGAAGCTCTTCATAGTTTGATTGAGAGTGAGAGTATTACTCCGTGATGATGATAGTTTGCGAGAATGATCCTTCCATTCGTCTACAAGATTTTTAAGAAGAGCAACACTAGCTTTTAGATTATTCTCGTAGAGATTGTCCCAGTGATTGCAGCAAACTATGTTTTCGGTCAGAGCCCAGATAGCGATTGATGTAGCTTCCTTGGCTAAAACAGGATTTGCTGTAACAACGGCAACACATTAGAACTCTATTTGGAGAAGAGAGAAAGGACTCAAGGTTTTGATTGTTACTAATACCTCCCCCAGCTAATCTCAAAGAAAAAATGAATATCTGTCGAGCGGCTTTTTTCATAGCCTCGCCTCCTGGTGTACCGGCAAGAGCCAATTCCTTCAACAAGGGATAAATTGCCTCAAACCTTGCTGTAGCCTGTGTGCGTACAGAGACCATGCTTGTTGATCAGAATCTGACAAATGCAACAAGGTTTTGTTTTATAAGTTCCAATACTAGTATAGTGCTTACCTTTACTCTTGCGGATGAGTCAGGGAAGGTAAGCCGCAGCAAGCTCTCAAATGAAAAAGGTGGAATCACTCCATGATCCTCAAAGACAGCTCTCTCTACAAGTATGGTCCGAGCATTTGGTTGCGACAAAATACTGATGATAAGAAAATTGCACAAAGAAGATCAAGATGATTGTATATATACAGCAAAAAGAGACCACGCAAGAAAACTCTTTTTTGACTCACTTCTCAACCAGCTGCAGGATGAGATTCCGTGAGTGAGGGTTGGTATCGACTGCTGGTAACAAGGTATCCGCCCATGTAAACAAGGCCATGAATAAATCACCTCGGGAGGCCTGTCCACATTTTACACACTTTCAGATCACAGAGAGAAAAGAAAAGAGTTGACAAAATAGATCACACGAGGAACCTGAGCTATCATCGAAACTGTAACCGGAAGCAGGTCTGGTTCTCGGTACCTACTATACTTGAACCTCATTGGCGGCAATACACGAGCCAAAGCACTTGGTTTCCCACGCAATACCATCGCGCGCTGAGGTAACAAATAACGACACCTAATCGTAAAACAAACAGATCATAATGGAGCTAGTCAAACAAAGGTAACAATTCAATATTCAGACATCTATAAAATTGATGTGAGACGAGACCAAAGGTTTTCCAGAAAAGAATGACCTGAGATTTGCGATAAGTATGAGGTGGACCTCCTCGAAGTTCTGTCAAACAACCGTTAATTTTATTAAGCGCCCACCATATAAAGCCACAGAGTGTGTTTAACTTCTGACGTTGGATCCAATCGACTGATATTTTGTAGACAGATTCAGGAATATGAGATAAAGGAACCTGTTTATACAAGAAAAAAATAAAGAAGAAGATAAATGAGCTTCATGAAACAAACCTAGAAATATTTTTCGTAAACATAAGAAAGAAAAATGTAAGAAAAAGATAATGAGCTCACATCGATCACATCGATGAGCTTGAACAAGGGAGGATTGTTGAACATCTCCGGCCATGAAAATGGGACATCGCAAAAGGCTATCCCAAAGTAGTCGACAAATTTTATTAGCTGCCACTCTGGCAGCATCGGATACATCTCCTACAAAAACAACAACAACAAACAAACAAGGTTTTATCGATTAAGATAAGAATTCCAGTGATTAAACAAACGGATTGAGCCGAATTACACATATCGCATGCACTGACCGATATTTTGACGAGGTAAACCGTAAGATGTGGAAGATTGATCTTTGCCGCAGCTTCCGCCAAAGACACCTTCTCCTCCTCCTCCTCCTCCTCCTCCTCCTCCTTCTCCTTCTCCTTCTCCTTCTCCTTCTCCTTCTCCTTCTTAGTTTCCTCCGGCTTCAGATTCTCACCCCTGGCCGCTATCTCCTTCTCCTTCTCCTTCTTAGATTCCTCCGGCTTCAGATTCTCATTCCTTGCCGCTATCTCGTCGACGCTGTCATCTACCTCTTCAGAGAGACCGGTACCGTTCGATTCATCCTCCACATAAGCAGCAACCATATTCCTTGCCCGTTTTTTCTTCCGAGACACGACTTTCGTCCATCCACTGTCGTCGACGTGGGAGTTACATGTAGAGGTCTCGAACTCATTGATCGGAACCATAATTTCTCAATAATTCTCTTTCCCAGCGTGATCAACAAAGACCAAAGTAGATGACGATTACTTTACCGAAGAGAAGTAGGGTTTTATATGAAAGATTGTTGAAGAAGAAAGGGTTGTGTATTAGGGATTTAGGACTAATTTATGAAGTGACTATATTATCCTTATATAATAAAAATTAAAAACCCAATTCTTATTTTTCTAAACCAATTCAATTATTTGTTCCACGGACAAAAAAAACAAATTATTTCGTCTACTTAATCAACTGCTCCATCTCCATGATATCCCTCTTTGAGATTATGTTTTCTTCACATGGCTAAGCTTTCTTCAGTGGAGTTTGGTTTTTCTCCTATACGTAGTTAAACATGTGTCATGAATCATGATCCATGACCATGGCGTTATCATTTCAACATTTTTTATTTGTTTGTTTGAGACGACTACAAATGTTTGTGCCCTTTATTTTTCAGTGATTGGTAGGATGCACCGTTGATGGAAAAGACCCAAAGGATCTTTAGCATGAAATTTAAGATTGTGATCGACATTGACATTCCTGTGAAGTTAGGAACAAAAGTAGTTTATGGTTTTGGAGTTTGTTTTTTTCTATGAAATTTAAGTTATAATGATGATTGATCAAAGATAGAATCATCAATAAGTAGATATAAAAATATCATATGCATCAAATAACACATACATTCATACGAGGCTTGTACGTTACAAATTGTTACACTCAAACCTCCCCCACAAAGCCACAAATAAGACACAGTAAATGTCACTCACCGACCATCTTAAATAATATTCGTTTTTTCTTTTATATGATTTGGGTCCCTTTTTTTCCTTTCTCCCATCTTGACCCAAAGAATTTTTCACCTCTTCGATAGTTCGAATAATCAAATTTAAGCATGAAGCTCGTGAAGTTGGCTTCTCACTGACCCATAGGCCTTCATAGCGCCAGCTCTCAACACAAACTGATGGTAAAATGCTGCAATGGCTGCACCCACAAATGGACCGACCCAGAAGATCCACTGTATAATTAAAAGAAGTAAACTCATTAATAAGTTAATTAATGCCGAAGAACAAGCATCAGAGGTGAAAATGAAAACCTGATCATCCCAAGCCTTTTGATTGTTGTAGATGACGGCAGCTCCAAAACTCCTAGCCGGATTAATTCCGGTGCCAGTAATTGGAATTGTGGCTAAATGAACCATGAACACGGAAAATCCAATTGGCAATGGTGCTAATACCTTCAATTCAAAAATTTCATATAAAAATAAATCAACCTACGTCATTAACAATGACATAGACGACATTTGAATTTGAATGAACTTTAGGTACCAAGATCACTAAAATAGACAAAGAATCAATTAATGACCATGTGCATAACAGAAAGATTTGGTTTTGTAACGAATCATATATACTTGAAAGGACATTTATCATGGAAGTATGTACATATACACATGGGTCGTTGTGCAAATGCAAAATATGGACAATTTACATACTACAAAGACATGTGATGAAGAGACGTGGAGCACAAATAGAAATAGGGTATGTCGTTATAACGTGTAAAAAGACATTTGTACCAAAGAAAGATACAAGAAATGGTGAT
>NW_003302484.1:0-22377 GCF_000004255.2 Arabidopsis lyrata subsp. lyrata | reverse complement strand
TTATGATTGAAAGATTAATGAAGAAAAATACTTGGTGTCACCCATGGGGTGAAACTTTATATTCACCCATTTTATTTCATCCAATCAGAATCTGCCACCTAATAATAATAATAAAAAATTTATTTAATTATAAAATCTAAAACATGTATCGGTTTGGGTTATTAGAAAAAATTAGGGTTTAGATCTTATGATTAAACAAAGTTAAATATCGGTTTGGGTTTATAAACGGATTTAGATTTTACAATTAAACGAGGTTAAAATATCGGTTTGGGTTTAGAAAATCCGATTAGGGTTTAGATTTTATGATTAAATGAGGTTAAATATCGGTTTGGGTTTATAAACGCATTTAGTTTTTACAATTAAACGAGGTTCAATGTCGGTTTGGGTTTAGAAAGTACGATTAGGGTTTAAATTTTTTACGATTAAACGAGTTTAACTGGCGGATTGGGTCTACAAAGGAGAGTTAGGGTTTAGATTTTGTTATTAAACGAGATTATATATTGGTTTGGGTTAGAGTTGTTAAGGATTAGATTTAATAATTAAATGAGTTTAATTTTTTTTATTGGTTAAAATACAAGAGGGTGAATATTTTGGAAATGTTTAAATGTTAATTTTAGAAGTTCGTACGTATATTTTGTGAATTCTATATTGTTTACACACTTTCATATAGTATAGTCAAACTCTAATTTTGAAATCAACTCAGACATTAATAAGCATCTGATTATAGTTATGCCACGTCACACCCATTGCTTCAATTAGGCGTCTCAAACTCCCGAGGATAGCTTTGTCTTTTCACTGATCAGTATTGTTGGTGTCGGATCCCGCACCAGAAGTACGAGACCAACCAAAGATTGCCACGTGATCAAGATAATGGCCCGTAAAGGATGAAGCCCATTGGACCCGTGAGCCGAAGGGACGGTCGAAGTGGTTGTCACCATTTCGAGAATCCGAAGTGATTACACTGTGACACGAGTTCGGTGTAAGAAGACACGGGTAAGTCGGTTTACGGATACTTGGGCCGAAAGAGGCGAGGCCCACGAAGATCAGAGTCAACTCAAATTCAAACGTTGAGCATTAAAGCCGGAGAATCAAAACGGACACATTTAAGAAGAAATAATTGTGCTTAATTACTCATTTTAATGTCGTTTATCGGTGTATAAATATAGAGGCCGATGGCCATGTAAAGGGGATCTTCCTCTCGAGAGAGATATACATAGCAATTTTCGTATCAATTTACAAGTTTTTATATATTCATTTTTGTCCCTCAAGAATAATCTTTCCCACTTAACAAAAATACTTGAGTGTGTGAATCCGACTTCCACATTTTGGCGCCGTCTGTGGGGACATCAGGATTCTTGAGTGGTCAGATTTCTTCTTTTCTACATTTCCGAGATAAGCGACAATGTCCGGAGGAGACGCCGTTGAGACATCATTGGCCGAAACCCTCAAAGCTATGCAGCAAACCATGTCGGACATATCACAAAAGTTCTCGGATGTGGAGAAGGCCGTCGATACGTTGCAAACATCCCAGGTATCTCTTAGTCAAGATGTCAATAATATACAAACTCGTGTTCGCTCTTTAAGTGCAGGAAACCCGGTGGGAACCCGAAGAGGGATATTCAACTCGCCAAGTTCCGCTGCACGAAATGAAACCAGCGGACAAACAACTCCCGGTGCTTCTAATAATGTAGCTCAGACGTCGGAAGAAGAGACGCAGCTCAGGGATGAAGAACAACTTGCAGCTCAGTACGAGCAGGAGAACATCGACCAGTTCGAGACCATGAGGAAGGTTAGCCAGGAATTAAAAGAAATGAAATCAAAATTTCATCAGGCTACAAGTTCGGAGCCAGACATCAATCGAGTCATTGAAGAAGCTAGGCGAACCCCTTTTATCCCGCGAATTGCAAGTTTAAGGATCAAAGATTCCCGGAAACTCAAATTGGACCCTTACAGCGGATTGGAGGATCCAAAAAGCTATCTTGCAGCCTTTCTGATCGCTGCAGGAAGAGTCGAATTGGATGAAGCTGATGAGGACGCAGGCTATTGCAAGCTGTTTTCGGAGAATCTATGTGGCCAAGCTCTAATGTGGTTCACCCAATTAGAGCCGGGTTCGATCAGCAATTTCGACGAACTATCAGCCGTGTTCTTAAAGCCATACTCTATCCTTATGGATAAAAGTGTTTCGGATGCCGATCTTTGGAAGTTAACGCAAGGATCTAATGAGTCACTTCGAGTTTTCATCACCAAATTCAAAGGAGTGCTGTCAAAACTCCCAAGAATCTCCCAGCAATCGGCTTTGTCTGCCCTACGAAAAGGATTGCGACATGATTCAAGGTTTAAAGAAGATTTAATACTTCATAAACCAGACACAATTCAGGATGCACTCTTCCGCGCAAACAATTGGATGGAGGTAGAAGACGAAAAAGAAAGTTTTGCCAAACGGAATAAACAAGAAAAGCCGGCAATCACCGTCCCTACCAAGAAGTTCGAGCCTAGAGAGAGCAAAGGACCAAGGAAGTTTGGGTCGCAACCCTTCAACAATTCCGTCGGGAAGCAACTCCAAGGGAAAGGAAGATCAAACACTTGGGTCCGTGATGAAAGTCTATATTGCGACATTCATAAAGTAACCGGACATTTAACCAAGGATTGCAGCATTCTTAAAAAGCACCTCGCAGAGCTTTGGGCTAGTGGCGATCTTTCTAAATTCGATATAAAAGATTTTGTGAAGGAATACCACGAAGCAAAGGAAAACTCCAAAGATCAAGATTCCAAAAGACCAAGGTTATCCAACGAGGAAGAACCAAGGAGTTCGAAGGGGAAGATCAATGTGATTCTAGGTGGTTCCAGATTTTGCGGAGATTCAATAAGTTCCATCAAAAAACATAGACGAAATGTCTTACTCAAAGCAAGCTTGAGCGAAGAAATTGATTTTCAAGGTGCTTCAATATCATTTAACGAAGAAGAAACGCGGCATCTCGAAAGACCGCATGACGATGCTCTAGTCATTACTCTTGATGTCGCAAACTTCGAAGTATCAAGGATCCTTATAGATACAGGCAGTTCGGTCGACTTGATCTTTTTAAGTACTCTAGAAAAAATGGGAATCAGCCGAGGAAACATAGTAGGACCTCCGTCTCCATTAGTTGCATTCACTAGCGAATCAGCCATGTCTCTCGGGACAATCAAGCTACCGGTCCTTGCCAAAAAAGTATCAAAAATTGTGGACTTCGTCGTCTTCGATAAGCCCGCAGCTTACAACATCATCCTTGGGACTCCCTGGATTTATCGAATGAAAGCAGTTCCCTCTACATACCATCAATGTATCAAATTTCCAACGTCAAATGGGGTGGAAACAATTCGGGGAGATCAAGAAGCTTCACGAACATGCTACTTAGCTAGCCACCGTATGAAGATTCAATAGCAATTAACGAAGCCCGCGAAAGAAGGACTAAAAACAAAATTTCCTAGTGGGCAGAAGAAAGAGGATGTAGTAGTCGAAGTGGAACTGGAAGAAGACAAGCCGGACCGGAAAATTAGAATTGGAGCAACTTTGACTGGCCAAATAAAAGAAGCTTTGATCAAACTCTTGAGGAAAAACAAAGCATCATTTGCATGGTCAGCAGCGGACATGCCGGGCATAAATCCGAGTATAATCTGTCATAAACTGAACGTAGATCCAAGCTTCAAACCGGTGAAACAAAAAAGAAGGAAGCTTGGAATGGAGCGGGCAAAAATAGTAAACGACGAAGTGGATAAACTTTTAAAGATAGGGTCCATAAGAGAAGTGCAGTATCCGGAGTGGGTAGCAAACACTGTCGTTGTCAAGAAAAAGAATGGGAAAGATAGGGTTTGCATCGACTTTACAGACCTAAATAAAGCATGTCCCAAAGATAGTTTCCCGCTCCCGCATATAGATCGACTTGTAGAGTCCACCGCTGGAAATGAGCTGTTAACATTCATGGATGCCTTCTCGGGTTATAATCAGATAATGATGGACCCCGACGATCAAGAAAAAACGTCATTTATCACAGATAGAGGTATCTATTGTTACAAGGTAATGCCTTTTGGTTTGAAAAATGCAGGAGCAACTTACCAACGGTTGGTGAACAAAATGTTTCACAATCACCTCGGGAAGACTATGGAAGTCTACATAGATGATATGTTGGTTAAATCGTTGAAGAAAGAAGATCATGTTAAACATCTGGAGGAATGTTTTGATATTCTCAATAAATATCAAATGAAGCTGAACCCGGCGAAGTGCACGTTTGGAGTCCCATCCGGAGAATTTCTTGGCTATATCGTGACAGAAAGAGGGATTGAAGCCAATCCAAATCAAATTAACGCCTTTCTGAACATGCCATCTCCAAGAAACTTCAAAGAAGTGCAACGGTTGACTGGGCGGATTGCGGCCTTGAATCGTTTTATCTCGAGATCAACAGATAAGTCGTTGCCTTTCTACCAAATTCTAAAAGGGAACAAAGGATTCCTTTGGGATGAGAAGTGTGAAGAAGCTTTTGGGCAGCTTAAGGCGTACTTAACCACTCCACCTGTACTGTCCAAACCGGAAGTAGATGAAAAACTCTACTTGTACGTTTCAGTCTCAAACCACGCGGTTAGTGGAGTCTTGATTCGAGAAGACCGTGGGGAGCAGAAACCAATTTACTACGTGAGCAAGTCAATGACGGATCCGGAAACCAGATACACAATGGTGGAAAAACTTGCACTCGCGGTGGTAACTTCGGCTCGGAAGCTGCGTCCATATTTTCAATCCCATCCGGTTGAAGTATTAACTAACCAACCACTCAGAACAATACTTCATAGTCCAAGTCAATCCGGACGTTTGGCGAAATGGGCGGTGGAATTAAGCGAGTACGACATAGAGTTCAAAAGCCGGAGCAGTATGAAGGCTCAAGTCTTAGCAGATTTCCTGACCGAACTACCAATACCTGGAACGATGGATCAACCGGAGAACCAAACTTGGAAGTTACACGTAGATGGGTCTTCAACAAAGCAAGGATCCGGAGTGGGAATTAGGTTGGAATCTCCGACATCAGAAATTCTAGAACAATCATTCCGATTGTTATTCAATGCCTCCAACAACGAGGCAGAATACGAAGCCCTCATTGCCGGACTTCGACTAGCACAAGGAGTTGGAGCTAAGGAAATATTGGCTTATTGCGATTCACAATTAGTAGTTAACCAATTTAATGGAGACTATGAAGCCAAAAATTCAAGAATGGAAGCATACCTCGAAGTATTGAAGGATCTATCTAAAAATTTCTCGAAATTTGAATTAATCCGTATACCTCGGGGAGAGAATACAACTGCAGATGCACTTGCCGCATTGGCGTCAACATCAGATCCTGAGTTAAAGAGAGTTATTCCAGTAGAATGCATCTCGGGGCGAAGCATCCAAGACAGCAAAGAAACCCTCGTCGTTACAAGGTCTCGAGCAGCGGCACGCGACCGTAGCGAACCAGAGATCGAACCGCCACCCAACAAACGAAGAAAGTCAAAGGGATCAAGCATATCTAACAAGGAACCCGTTGTCTTAGCTGAGGATGTGATTCCAGAAACGATGTTAGAAACCGAGTCATTACTCGAGGAGAATATTCTTGAGCCAAATGAACATCCCGAACCAGAGCCACGAATATTTCACAAAGTTGACCAAATTCCGGCTAAAGACTGGGGGGCTGACTGGAGGGAGCCAATAAAGCACTACATCACGACAGGCGAGCTCCCAAAGAATAAATGGCAGGCCAGGAAAATGAAAGTCGTTAGCGCGAAATTTTGTCTGTCAAGGGATGCGTTATATAGACGAGGTGTCAGTGACCCTTACCTATTGTGCATTTTTGGGCCCGAAGTCGAAATCGTCATGAGCGAAGTGCATGAAGGATTATGTGGGAGTCATTCATCAGGAAGAGCTATGGCTTTTAAAGTTAAAAGAATGGGTTATTTTTGGCCCACTATGATCACAGATTGTGTTAAGTTCGCCCAGAGATGCAAGCGCTGTCAACTCCATGCACCATTGATCCACCAACCGTCGGAATTGTTTTCCTCCATTTCCGCCCCATACCCGTTTATGAGGTGGTCAATGGACATCATTGGACCATTGCACAAATCAACTCGAGGTGTACAGTACCTTCTAGTCCTTACGGACTACTTTTCAAAATGGATTGAAGCTGAGGCGTATGTTGGTATCAAGGATTCGGCCGTGAAGACCTTTATTTGGAAAAACATTAGATGTCGGCATGGAGTTCCGTACGAAATAGTTACTGATAATGGACCACAATTCATTTCACACGAGTTTGACGCCTTTTGTGCGGACTGGGGAATCAAAGTTAGTTATTCTACTCCACGATATCCGCAAGGAAACGGACAAGCTGAAGCCGCTAACAAGACAATATTAAGCAATCTCAAGAAACGCTTAAGTCATCTAAAGGGAGGATGGTATGAAGAACTCCAGCCCGTCATGTGGGCCTATCGTACAACCCCTAGGCGACCTACAGGAGAAACTCTATTCTCTTTGGTTTACGGCATGGAAGCGGTAGTACCAGCTGAACTCAATGTTCCCGGACTTCGCCGAACAGAAGCACCGTTAAATGAGGAAGAAAATTCAGCAATGCTTAAAGATTCACTAGATACCATAAATGAAAGGCGTGATCAAGCTCTAATTCGGATCCAGAATTACCAACAAGCAGCAGCCCGATATTACAATTCTAAAGTTAAAAGTAGGCCGTTCTTCGTGGGAGATTATGTATTAAGGCGCGTCTTTGACAACAAAAAAGAAGAAGGTGCCGGTAAACTCGGTATTAATTGGGAAGGACCTTACATTGTTACCGAAGTGGTTCGAAACGGCGTTTATATGTTAAAAGACCTAGAAGACAATCCAGTCAAGCGATCTTGGAATGTGATCAACTTAAAGAAGTTTTATGTTTTAAGGCTACATGCATTGTTTATATACATGAACTACGATTTGGCTTGATCCCGAAATGGGTACGTAGGCAGCTCGAAAACGAGTTCAGCTATTAATAAAATTTTTGTTTTGTTTCTTTATTAAAGGAAGAAGGTTCGGCTATGCGAACATACAAGAGATTAGAAATAAAGCGTTTATTCAAGAAAAAAAAAAAAGAAGGCGAAGTGTCCCTCATCGTACACTTTGGACTACGAAATCCTCGTTGACGAGCAGAACACTTCAATTCCTTGATCAGCAAGATCGAGGATCGGCATCATGCAGTCCGGAATTCGAGCAAAGTCAGAAATCCCAAGCTCAATCCACTTTCCGGGGTGAGATTCAAGGATGTGAAGACTTCTTGACACTGTAGTAAGCCTGCGTTGCATCCGGTTAATCCTCTTCCGAAGTCTCCTCTTTTCTGACGAAAGCTTCCGGTGTTGAAGCCCGAGCGCCTCTATGAACGCCATCGCCGTTCCTTGATCTCTGGTTGGGAGATCCCTGATCAATTCACAGGGGGCTCGGATCTGAGATCTCAAGAAGCCGCGAAGTGGAGGAGGATGCCTGTTTGGCTCATTTGGGACATCTTCATTCATCATTCCGATTCTGGAGAAGTCGGGCATAGACTCCGAACAGCGAAGATTGAACTCCATACCTGCTAAAATGAAAAGAAGGGTGAGAAGTAAAGGGAAATTGAACCTATAATTTATAGGAACCCCATATCCTTAGCAAGCTGCGGATTCTATCCAAGGAATGGAGTGATTCGCGGAGAGATTCATGCCCTCAAACAGATCCTGCATTAAAAGGTGCATCTCCGAGAATATTTTAAAAGAGAGGAAAGTTGCAAATATTTCCATAAATAAAAAGGGCCGAAGCCCATTACGAGTTTTTGTTTTTTAAAAAAAAAAAAAAAGAGAGAAGTGGGGAAGTTAAAGAACATTTATGGGAGAGGCTCAGGAACAGGCTCCTTCATCGCCGGTTTAGTTTCCGAAGTGGACGCCTTGTTCGCGGCATCCACTTCGGAACGATCCCGAACGTGTTTCCGGCAGTTGCTGGCCTCCTCTTCCAAGTCCTCTTCCTCTTCACTGTCGGACGAAACGGCGCAGACAGGGGTGTTCACGGGACCCGGGACTCCTCTAGCGCGGAGATACATCCGAAGCATCTTCGGGATCTCAGCAACGGAGTCAAAGTTCTGCCACTCCCATTGAAAGGGATCGCTCTCCAGGGCCCGTATCTTCCTTTCCACACGGGCGATGCGAGCCTCGAGCGTCTGTCTTTTGAGTCCCAGCCGCTGCCTCTCTTCACACAAGCGACGGTGCTTGTCAGCGACCTAGCATAAAAAAAAAAGTGAATAAGGCAAAACGAAGAAGTTTTTAAATCAAAAAACTTTAAATATTTACCTTGTCGATGAAGTCGCAAGCCTCTTTCTTCTCCTTTGAAGGGAAATGGAAGACGGCGTGAGGAAAGAGAACGCCAGCCGGTTCAAATCCGTCGCCGGATAAGAAAAGTGGGCTGCCGGGAGCGATGGGGGCTACTTCTTCGTTTTCCATTCTTAAAATATTTCTCAAGTGAGATTCTATAGTCATGTTTAATAAAGCCTAGAGGTAGGTAAGCCTTTATTTATAATGATTTAGGGTTTGTCTTGGAACCATAAATCCATTAATGATAGCGTTTCCGAGTGGGTTAAACCACTTTTGGAAAATCGAGAAAAGGCAATTATTACATTAAAAGACGAGCCGTTCTCTTTAAGAAGGGAAAAAGCAACCGTCACATTAATTGCAAAAGTTTCTAAGGCCCAAGCCTGACAAGTTTACCGAGTTGACTAAACCCGAAGTGGGGAACTCGCTTTAAGCCGAGCTCAGCTCTCGCATTCTAAAGAGAAAGGTCTGATCAGCCTAAAAATCTCGAAAGCATTGCCACAAGGCCACAAAAGGTTAAAAGCGGACTTTGCAAACCCGCATATAATTTTAACCAGACCCCCTTGGGCCACAACCTAGAAAGGTTTAAAAGCCTCCTCAGGCAAATATTTTGTTCAAAAGAAAATAATAAAGCCTCCTTAGGCAAAGACAAGTTTGAAATTAAGTCTTAAAAATAAAGGGACAATCCCCAATTTAAAGTGGACACAGCCACTACGGAGCAGCAGTCACCTCGGAATCCGGCTCAATAGTCGAAGCTTCATTCGCATCCTTGGCAGCTGCTTGATCAGATGAAGCTCCTTGACCACCCTCCGCGGTACAACCAACCTCCGGAGTGACCTCTGGTACCATTGGAGCTGCGGGCGGGACAACGTTTTCCTTCTCACTTGAACCTAGAAATAATGATTCCAGTCAGTCAAAGGTACAAGGTAAGAAAAAGGTAAGCCACATGAACCAAGCGTTACCTGCCCAGTCTAAACCCGATTCACTGATAGGAGGTGATTCAGTAAAGAAAGCCTCGAAGTCAAGCGGGTTGAAGATCGAAGTGGGAAGAGCTGCTAAGCGACTCCGTTTCTCAGAAAGGTTAGTCGACAGCTCGGTCCTTTCTTGCTCCTCGGAGAAATCTGCTTCATGGATTTGGTCCAGCAGAATCAAGTTGCTTTCGTGCTCCATGATGTCTGACTCCAGGTCCGACCTAGCTTTCTCGGTTTGCATGAAGCGAATGGCCCCTTGGATCAATTCCATCCCGCGTCCCTTAACCTCCTTTCTGGCCTTCGATGCCGACCTTGCCAACTCAGAATCGCGCAACTTGGCTAGCGCCTTGTACTTCGCGTCGAGCTCGATAAGTTGGTTGTTCAGGGTGTCGGCGGCTGATTCGGATTCGTGAAGTCTACCCTGAACACCAGACAGTTCATCCTGGAGTTTGTAATTCCGGTCATAGTAGTCTTGCAGTTCCCCCTTCACCTGCGCCAACTCCGACGTTAACCTATCGACCTTGTCCTCCAAATCGTGCTTAGAGCCAGCAGAAGAGTTGAGGTCAGCCTCAAGCGCTGAGAATTTCTTCTTCCACATGTCGATCTCCTTCTCCCGTCCAATGACCAACCCTTCGTAATGTTCGATCATGTCGTTAAATTCGCTTTGAGCCTGGCGTTATACATGAACCCGGGATGACGAGTCAGTTCGTAGAATGGCAATACAATAAAAAATATACACAAAAGAAAGCGGAACAGACCCGAGAAGAGTGATGCGCGTGAAGCAAATAACGTTCACGAATCGCAGGGCGCCATTTGTCAAAGTCTGGCAAGATCGAACCCGATCGGGTCTTGAAGCATCGGAAGACGCTGCCCTCTTTCTCCATAGCTGCGAAGAAGGAAGGGTTGTAAAAATTGGAATTTTAATAAAGACAAAAAGTTTAAGTGTGTGTAAGTCACCGAACCTGAAAGCGATTTGACTTGAGGTACAAGAGCAGGCTTCAGCCTCGAGGGAGCATCTCGAGATTCAGAATCTCCCTTTTTCGGAGACGCACTCCGAGCAGTCTTTCCACTATCAGGCTGGGAGGAGGAAGACATATCAACCGGACGTGGAGGACCCATTGGTTCAGGAGGAGGGGATGATCGAGGTGAGCGGTCAGTCCGGGCCCTCGACTTTTCCCTCTGCGGAGAAGAATCGCTGCGAGAAGACTTGTCTCTCTTCCGGCGAACCAAGTTCTTAATCGGCTCGTTACTAAAATCATCTCGGGGAGGACGAGGTGAATCACGGCGAGGAGATTGAACCCTCCGAGGAGAACGCGAGTCGCGACGATCGCGACGAGGAGTTAATCTGAAGGAAGCGACAGATCGAGCTCCCTCGGTGCTGCCGTCATCAACCAGCAAGGTTCTACTGTAGTCCTTCTTGTCTATGGAAGTCGCGAGGAACTTCTTCTTCTCCTCGCAAGCCTCAGCCATCGGCTTGGAAAGCAACTTACGCTTGGCCGCAAGGGCCCGAGATGACATTTCTTGAGTTGAGGGAGGGGGAGGAATTTGGTGAAGATGACCAGGCGGACTCATCCTGAGTCTGTGGTTAGCTTCCAGGAATCGTTCAAGAGTGAAGGAATTCCAAAGGGTCTCCCCTTCAAGAATTATTTTGAAGAATTCGATGAACTCTTCAGATGGGAGGTTGGAAGCGATGAAAGCTGCGAAATGAAACAACGGTGTTAGTCAATAAAGATAAAGAAACAACCGGGAAAGATACGGGCAACCTAATCACTACCGGGTTTCGCAGACCACTTCGAAGGGAGAAAATCAGCGAGATTTCCAATCGAAGCGGGGGTTTTCTTAATTAGAAACCAAGGATGATGCCAATTTTCATCCTTGTTCGGAAGATGTGAAATGATGTTCCTGTTGGCATTAGGATATGCTGAGAAATATCCCGTTTTCTTCGATGAACTTCTCACGCTCAGAAGCTCATTCAGTTCAGCAACTCCGATAACATAACCGGCCTCCGCCGCGATTGTTATAATTCCAAGAATTGTACGGAGAAGATTGGGGGTTAATTGAGGAAGAGCGATTTCAAGAGCCGCAAGGTATAAAATTAGGGCTTCGGGAAGAGGAAAGGTAAGCCCGCAACCCTTGAAATAAATCTCATACACACAGAAGTAACCATCGCGATGGTTCTCTGGGGATTCTGTGGGGGAAGCTATTTGTACTTCCGCCATAATTTCCGGCGGAATCCGGCAAAGCTCTCTCAATCGCTCGAGGGATTGAAGAGTACAAGTGGACCTATAGTGCGGACCGGCAATGTCACCAGGGCGGGTGCACTCGTCGTTACTAGAACGCCTCTCGTCAAAAGACGGAGACTCGGGTCTATCGGAATCAGAAGTCATTGGGAAGAAAGAAAAATTCAAGATCCGGCGAAGAAGGGTTTTGGTGAAGGAACGAAGAGAGAGGTTTTGATTAAAGTACAAAAGTAAAAGAAGAGAGTAATGGTGAAAAGAAGTTACCTCAAGCTAATGATGAAACCGCCTCGGAAGTCGTGTGGGAAGTGGGAAGGTTTTTTCCGTTTTAATAGTAATTAATCAATATACGGTCATAATGATGACAGATGTCACTCGGTTAAAAATGGATAGTGCCAAAATTAAAGGAGTGATGGGATTTTCGGCGGGAAATCAGAAAGATTCTCGAGCGCAATCCTTGGCCACTTGAGCATTTAAAGTCCTCCGAACTGGAATAGCACTTCGAAGAACTTGGGGGGCTAATTGTTGGTGTCGGATCCCGCACCAGAAGTACGAGACCAACCAAAGATTGCCACGTGATCAAGATAATGGCCCGTAAAGGATGAAGCCCATTGGACCCGTGAGCCGAAGGGACGGTCGAAGTGGTTGTCACCATTTCGAGAATCCGAAGTGATTACACTGTGACACGAGTTCGGTGTAAGAAGACACGGGTAAGTCGGTTTACGGATACTTGGGCCGAAAGAGGCGAGGCCCACGAAGATCAGAGTCAACTCAAATTCAAACGTTGAGCATTAAAGCCGGAGAATCAAAACGGACACATTTAAGAAGAAATAATTGTGCTTAATTACTCATTTTAATGTCGTTTATCGGTGTATAAATATAGAGGCCGATGGCCATGTAAAGGGGATCTTCCTCTCGAGAGAGATATACATAGCAATTTTCGTATCAATTTACAAGTTTTTATATATTCATTTTTGTCCCTCAAAAATAATCTTTCCCACTTAACAAAAATACTTGAGTGTGTGAATCCGACTTCCACAAGTATGGTTACTTACTACATTATAAATATTATGGTGTTATTTTCTTAATATTTTATTGAAAAGGTGATATTCTTGCAATTGACCCTTGAAAAAATTCAAAACACATTACATTGAGAATTTTTTTTTATGTTTCTTTAAATATAATTTGGAGTTTGAATCAATTTGTTTTATGAAATTACAGTAAAACAAAACTGAAGGGAAGTAAGTAAATAATTTATCCAATAAAATAGAAGAAACACCCTACGTGGCTCATAGTCTCTCTCCTGGCAGTTTTTCACACCAAATGAGGACATTTTCATCCTAACCGAAACGAAATGGTTACTTATTTTGTTTCTCACTTCAACGTGCTATATTCTTAATTTCTTTTGTCATTTTGGTTATACAGCTAATTCACCCTATTTTGTAAGTATACGTATTTTTTTTTTTTTTTTTTTTTTTTTTTGTATACGTTTAATTTACAGTTTGTTGTCGTCCAATGGTTCATTTTATTGACACGTTCTTTACGTCTCAAAATATTATCTGATGGTCTAGATGAATTATAAAAACCTATATGGCCTATTTATATGTATGTTTAACAAAAAACATGAAAAAGCTATGCATGTACTTTTTTAGTATACTACTGTTCTCTTGTAAAATACTATATATTCTTGAACTAAGATAGGGCACCAAAAAAATATCTTATAAAAAACTTCTCATTTAAGAAGAATAATTAAAATTGAATAAATTTATGGTGAATATATAATCTCATATGTATTAAACTTCTCGTGTGAGATCGGGTAATACATGAAAAATAATAACTCATGAATGAAGATTATATGATTTTTTTTAAAAAAAAAATGCATTTGCACAAAAAAATAAGAAGATTGAAGATTACATGCACACCACTCAAACAAGCCAGCATTCCAAACTTTTGGGGGTTACAAAACGACCGTTAATTTTGCTCAAAAGAAACTTTCTTAAAAAGTTGGATATTTACAATGCATATGCTTCAACATGTCATAATTATGTTTACCATTGGATGGTTGCGATTTCTTTTACATTAAAAATCTTATGATCTTACATAATTACATTTCTGCTAGTAAAAACTTTCTGCGGTTTTAGCGGCATATTCTCTTTGCTACGCATGGTTGCAAAAATAAGATTCCTTAATAATATTGTGATATATCATTTACATCGAACTATCTCTAGCACTCACCAATCACCATCTTTAACTTCCTACCCAAAAAAATATATCATCATCTTTAACTTATTTATACTTTATAAAAAAAAAAATTCTTTTCTTATTCTTTTTTTTTGTTGGGATCAATCTACACTAACACTAAGTCACTAAGATATCTATTCGAACAAAATTGCGTCCACATTTTATTCATGGGATGACAAAAATTGATAATAAAGGACACAAATGCTCAAGGAGCAAGCAAAAGACTACTAAGTAAATTAGAATGATACAAACAAAAACTAGAGAAAGTTGAACGTCGGTACATGGTGACAAGTGGCATGGGAACATACGGCACAACACAATCGGGCTGTGTCTATATGAGTAGATAGAGTCATGTGATGTTTTAATCTGCACTTACCAAGAGACTGTCTTGAAATGGTAAACGACAGTAAAAGCAAGCGATGACTCATCAACATCAATTTTACACTCATTCTATTTCATATTCACACGTACCCAAGAAACTCACTGATTGACGTTGGAACTCTTGTGATCAATTTGAGTTTCTTCATATGTAGTCATTCAAAACTAAGTTTCCAAGTGAGATGTTTATTTTATTGCCTACCTACTTGGAACAACGATACGTTTCCTAATACTAAAAGATTTTTAAAGTATCCCCAATTTTGGTTTAAGAAAACTTATTAATAATAGTTTCCATAGTTTTTTCAGTAGAAGGTCAAAATAATAAAATTGGTCTCGCTCTGTATATTGAAGGACATGAAAAGAAGGTGGCCTAACTTAAAGTGTCACGAAGTATCATCTTCTCATTTCAAAGTGTTAAAAAGATGCAAGAGACTTTGATTATTTTGCTTCACCGTATGCTATGATGATCGGGATGAAATGTTTAAAACTTTGTAAACGTGTTGTTCTCTCAACTGATGTGATAACCTCTTTACTACATTTCACGATTTATAATTCACAAGAAAAAGACGATGTGACAACAACCTTTAGGGTAATTGACAAAGTCGATATGCAGATATTAGTAAATGACTGAAAATATTGAACCAAAATGGAATCATAGATTATCCAAAAAAAGAAATATGCCAAAAAAAATTCAAGTCTTTTCTTTCTTATTTATTTATATAACAAACATCAGCAATAATTTTATCACTAGACATACTCCTCTGTCTTAACAAATTGATCAAACTATAGATTTTTCAAATGTCATTGTATTTTGGTGCTTGTAGAATTAAGATTTTGATTAAGATTTGTTCGTTCCCAATCTCAGTTTTGGAGTTAAAACTTGAACTCATTGTCAATAGGTTATTGGCTAGATAACCAAATGTGTTAGAAATATTACAATAACAAAAATATGGTGGCAGAATATCGTAACTAACTGGTGTGTTATTTTGCCTGTAATAACAAGTAGCATGTCAATCGATATAATAACATGATCACTTAAAAAATTTCTATTTTCGATCGTTTTTCTGTTTTCTGACCAACAGTTTTTCGAAAAACATTTCGACGACATGGCGATTATTTTTAAATATATAGAAAATTGATTAAAGTTTCCAATAGATAGAATTAGTTGAAAATCGGTCAATCCTTTTCGGAAAAAAAGATTGGTAATTTCTAAAAATATGTTTGAGAACTATGGTATTAAAAACATGCATGACAAATGAATAAACTTATCTACCATTTTACATTCATTATTTAATGAAGGTAAAATTTGGCAATCATGTGGATGTTTTATTAAATCTTTTATTTGAATATTGAAGCTACGTTATTATATGTAAAGTTTGAGGTGAATAAAAACACTTTTTAATTTTGATATAACATAATTTAGTTCTGATTTTTTTTTTTTTAAATATTTGTTGTATTCTGAAAAAATATTGAGACGGGCAAAAGTATATTCCTGTATTATGAAAATAATTCGCCGGCTGTCTCTTATGATTCACGTACATGCTACACAATTTTTGTTTATGTTTATGTCAAGTTTGCGAATTAATTTGTTTTAAAAAGTTATTCAGGGTTTTTTGTTTAATATTTACTGCTTCTATCGTCATTTAGCGTTTGTAATATACACGCTTTCTCGTTTTATTACGTTTAAATTTATATGTATGGTAGGTTCAACAATTTGTATGAATGTGTTCAAACCGGCCATGGTTATATACGTATATATCTTTTTTTGTGCTTATGCTCGACTATAACTTTTACAAATTAAATTCAATATCTTTATATTAATTAAAAAACGTGACAAGTAAACCAATCAAAAACTTTAAAATTTATGAGAATAAATTTAATTTTTAATTTTTTTCATTATATACATATCACCCGAGTTCTAATCTAGTTGCATCAAAAGTCTAAAATGTTTTACTCTCACAATATTTGGATACTTAATGTAGAATATTTATATCAAAAGATATTTAAATTATGATTTGAGTTTGATAAAACAAACAACAACAATACATGAAAGTTGAAATATCCAAATGATATTTAAACAAGAAATGTTTTCTAATACACCCTTTTAGCTTTGAAAACTACCACTAAAGTCGTAAAGTTAAAAAAGTACTATAATTTGTGCTTTAAGAAGTTTTCATTTTGAAAATCTTCCTTAACTTTTAGACGGCCTTTTCTAAAACACATGTTAATGGTACTTCTTACAATATACAGTTTTAATTTGTTTTTGATATTTATGGTAAATTTTTGGTTTTAAGGAATGCCTTTTAAAGCTATATGCAAATTATGATAAAT
Source organism: Arabidopsis lyrata subsp. lyrata (assembly GCF_000004255.2). NCBI lineage: Eukaryota > Viridiplantae > Streptophyta > Magnoliopsida > Brassicales > Brassicaceae > Arabidopsis > Arabidopsis lyrata. Next base: position 5,849 of record NW_003302484.1, on the reverse strand, counting down.
TGATGAGAGTAAAGAACACAAAAGTGTTTAGAAAGAATTATAATAGACTCTCATAAGAATAATGATACAAGATACATTCTCTTATATAGAGATAAATATTAAACCTAATTTCCTAAACTATGATAATGATAAATGTAAATTATACTTTAGAGATAAATAAATATTTCTAACTAAGATATGATAATCTTCTAGATCCTTCTCGATCTTCACGATTTTCATATTCTTGGGCGATCATCTCGACCGTCGATCTCCGGTTCTCCCAATAAATTACACGTATTTTATTAGTATATATAATCTTTTCTAAATTGAAAATTCAGTAGTGACCAATTAATTTCAGTCTGCTCAAATAGATATTACATTTTCACATAAATATTTTTATGAAGATATAAATTTACGTTTTCTTTTTGTTAAAATATAACTTAATTGTTTTCATCATTTGTTACAAACTAGTCGATAAAGTTTTGCGGAAGGTGGAATCATAGATTGATAAGAGAAATTCAATTTATAGAAAAGAAAAGGTTAGTGAGACAATTTGCTTTGATACACAATATCATTTGTGTAAACGTAGATAAATTTAGATAACACGAAAGTAGCCAAGTGGAACATCGAGAAGTATGATGTTGAATCCTACCTATACCCACACGACAGTCACGTTATTAAGATAAAACGCAATACAACTCTTTATTCTTATTTTATTCCTTGATTTTTATATGGTAAAACAAAATATATATAAAAAGTGAAAAGTACCATTTCTATCTTTCTTTGTGATCATTTCTTCTTAAAATTTTAATTTTTAGTGGTTATGACTTTATAATGACTAATTAACTATGAAATTGTTTCTGTTTGGATGAAACAATGTAAAAACGTTACCCAGTCATTAATGCAATTAATAATAAATAGATTAATTATTTAACAAGATTTAATAAAGATATATATACGATGAAGAGATAAACACAAATGTGACTTTAAGAGTAATAATAAATTAGTTACGGACCTAACTTTGGCTGCCAAATCATTGAGTATAATGGTGCTCATAAGTCATAAGCAACATAAAATATGGCACACGTGGTGCAGACTCAATGGAAAATGTTCATGTTGACTGGTACGATGAACAAAAGGAGCGATCACGGTTAAGATTTTTGATGGTTGTACCTGCTGTTGGACCGCCTAATGCAACTTCGATGTGACTTCTTCTTTTTAGATATGTTTTAATACTATATATAAACTTCTTTTTTGTTACAACATAATCGTATTTCCCTATTAATTAATTAAGCAATTTGATACGGCTAATGATTCTTTGGATACACATACAATATATATTTTATTGCAAGTCATATAAACAAATCCAACACTCGAGTGCTTAATTAAATTCGTTTTAAGTCGGATAACTCAAATTTCTGTAAAATTATTTAATCAGTTTCCGCAATATATTTTGATTGGCTAATCTAGAAGAATTTAAAGGTATTTAGGGAATCATTTGGCTCGACTCTCTCCGGATTAAGTATTAGAGAATCATATACTTTAAAAGGTAATTCAAATTGAATGAAAAAGGCGTATAATGATGATCTATATTACTTTAATGGTTAACGGCCGATCAGGGGCTTATTGGTTACCTCTAAATGATAAGTAACCACTCGTTAAATGGCTTTCTAAATAAACCTCTATCGACCGTTCTTTAAATGTTCTTTTTCGTTTTATAGAAAATCTTGCTAAAGCTCATTCGTATGAATACGATATTAAAATATAAATCTAGGTTTGGCATAAAAAAAAGTTTGATACTAATGTAATAGACGTCAAGAGTGCATACCACATGAAAATGTATGACATTTTCCATTAAAAAAACATCAATTAGAAAGATCTGAGATCAATAATGTGACACGTCCTAATTCTCTCACCGTCTGTAAACGATGTCGTCTAAAACGTACTAACATTGCATCCTTTCACATGTGAACCTTCTATATATATCTTCCATCATTGGCATTGTAAATTCATAGCTAAAACTCACAAACTAGAGCTTGGCTTTCAAGAGTTAGAAGAGGCTTTAAGAGCTCTTTCTCTCTCATACTCTTGATTTCGATACTTTTTTCCCCGCTCATAAGTTTTTTCGATAGTCCGACCAAACAAATTAAGGCAGAGAAAAATAATCCAGAAACCAGAAAGAAATGGCTCTAACTCACAATGTATGGGCATTTGTGTTCGGCATCATGGGTACGTGTGTATATACATATACATAAGCATTCACAAAACAATGCATCATTTATACTAGCAAACTCAACCAACATTTTGAATTACGTTTTAAAACTGATAATGTTTACTACGTTGTAAATTTGCAGGTAACATCATATCATTCGTCGTGTTCTTGGCCCCAGTGTAAGTATCAACATGTTCTCACCAAGTCTGTTTTATTTGTCGTTGTTTAGAAATAATTAAACGTTTTCTTTCATATTATTTAGGCCCACGTTTGTACGGATATGCAAGAAGAAATCAACCGAAGGATTTCAGTCTCTTCCCTATGTTTCAGCTCTTTTTAGCGCGATGCTTTGGATTTACTACGCTATGCAAAAGGATGGCTCAGGCTTCCTTCTCATCACCATAAACGCTGTTGGATGCGTCATCGAAACCATCTACATCGTCCTCTTTGTAACCTATGCTAACAAGAAAACTAGAGTATGTTGAAACACCTTTTTAATACCTATATATACTTTTATCGTAGCTTTCACGTTGATCATAAACATGCAGATACACATACGTAAAATGCTTTTGTATCCGGTTTGCTCATAATTAGATGCTTGAAACGATGTTGCAGATATCCACTTTGAAAGTTCTTGGTCTCTTGAACTTTTTGGGTTTTGCTGCCATTGTTCTTGTCTGCGAGCTCTTAACCGAAGGTTCGACACGTGAGAAAGTTCTCGGAGGGATTTGCGTTGGATTTTCCGTCAGTGTCTTCGCAGCTCCTTTGAGTATCATGGTACGTTCTATTACATGCATATATATATATAGGAACATTTATAAATACGAACGAGCCATGTTTTACATAATTTGACCTATGAAGAACATAATAAATACTCCTGCAGTTAATGTATAGTATGTCTTGTCATTGCTTTATATTACATAGTTTTCACGTTGGGGATATTAAAAAAGTTAGAAACTACTATTTTTGGTGCAGAGAGTGGTGGTACGAACAAGAAGTGTGGAGTTTATGCCTTTCTCTTTATCGTTGTTTCTTACAATTAGCGCCGTCACGTGGCTCTTCTACGGTCTCGCTATTAAAGACTTCTACGTTGCGGTGAGTTTATTTATACAAAATTCTCAATTATTTTATTCTGTTCCGATCATTTCTAAGCATAAAGGACAGCAAAACATTATATGATTAGATTATTATGGGTGGTTCTTTAATAAAGTAAAAACAGTAGTTACCTTTGTCTTTTTTTCCTCATTTCAAACTATATACGTAAAGGCTTTTAGTCTAATATGAATGTCGTGGCAACGAATATATGATTTTGAACCGTACACATTTTTTCACTTTATTACTAGCATTATATAAATATTAATGTCCCCCACTAATGGAATGAAAACAAGCTTTAGTTCAAAAATATATATATATAATAATTAGACCCCCACTAAATGTGCTAAGAAATTGAGAGTACAATAGGATACTAAAAACAAAAAATCTAATTTGTTATGTTGTGATGTCGGTAAATTTTCATTTGTTATTTTTCTTTGCCAACTTCTTTTGTCGACAAGAAATGGAATATTAATGTCCTTTACACATATTTGTTTACTATTGAAGCTTCCAAATGTGTTGGGCGCGTTCTTAGGAGCTGTTCAAATGATTCTCTACATAATTTTTAAGTACTACAAAATTCCTATGGCTCAGAAGACAGACAAATCTAAAGCCGTGTCCGATCATTCTATCGACATAGCAAAGCTAACCACCGTCACACCCGGTCCAATTTCGGATTCAGCAGTTCATCAACCGCCTCTTATTCACAATGTTCCGGAGACTCAAATTCAAGTTACTGAGGTCAAGAGCCAAAACATAACTGATCCAAAAGATCAAATCAACAAGGATGTCGAGAACCAAAGTCAAGTTTAAGTAGTGAATCTTATTTAGAGACTCATTAATAATGCATTGTTTGAGTTGTGCACTCTAGCTAACTTTCTTTCTACTCTAGCTTTTTCGATTTTGTGGTTCGTCTCTTAAAATCTTAGTTCTCCTGTACCACTTTTTGTTCATCATTTTCTTTCCAGGGTATCTGGAAATTGTGCTATGTTCAATAAATAAGTTGTTTTCTAAAATAAAATTATAACTTATCTCTGCTCTACTAATAGTCATTATTATTTGATCCTCTCTTGATTGATCATAAGAAAAAAAAATAACATCATTAATTTACTTCCGAGGTTCTACTTTTTAGAGACTATACCCCATCAACTTCAATTGAAAATCCTTAACAAATTGGTGCACGTTATAAGTCACGGCATGGATTAGGCCTCTTGAACGAGACAGGCCCAACTTCTAGTGGCCTTGAAACATTTTTTACGAGAAGTGGAACATTCCGAAGCAATTATAATCAAACTAAATTTAACTTAATGCAAATGATTATAACATGCAAAAAAAAAAAAATGATAATAATGGGAATGAATTATACTAGAGAGTAGAAACTGGTCGGGTAAAATTTCCCTTTGCTAGAGTGGGATACAACTCTGGTTTACTAAACCCTTTAACAAAAAAAAAAAAACTCTGGTTTACTAAGAAACCCAAACATTAAAGAGGCATACTCATTTTGAGGTTAAGAGTTCGCAACTCTAGAAAACAAACAAAATATTTATAAGGATCTGAAATCAAAATCAAATTTTCTGAATCGTACCGTTCCACCTAAGATTTTGGCCTCGTGATTTTGCTACACAAATTTACAAAAGTCATTTTGAATCTAACAATTTCTTTTTTGGTAATCTAAACCAGAGTTATACTATATATATATAATATTTAGCCTACAAAATGTTTTACGTTAAAGATACAATAAAAAACATACTTCCGTCAAATGTTTAAAGATTTCTTCAATCAAAGAAAATTTTGCAAACATCAAGTAAGTTCACCATTTTTTTCTACAGTCAATGGGAGCTTACAATAATTAGTTTTATTGTTATTTTTTCTTGCAAAACTTGGATATTGTATTGTGTAAATAGGATTAATATATTTGAATTAGCAATTTAGCATGTATTCCCTCTGTTTCGTTTTAGTTGTCGTTTAAGGTTTTTGCACACAAATTAAGAAAAACATTAAATTTTCTGTTTTACCTTTTATTAATATATTTTATAAAAAATTTCATTGGCCAAAACATTAAAACAATAGGGATAAAATTGGAATTTTCACCAAACATTTGCATTGAAAACCTAAAACGACAACTATTATGAAACAAAATTTAAATCCTAAAACGACAACTAAATTGAAACGGAGGGAGTATAAAAATTGAAGACATAGATATTACAATAGTCCTTAATCAAGAAAAGACACGTACGTAAGATCATACGAGAGGCTCCAAAATTTGAGGCTCACATGGGAACCCCAAAGGGGAATAGCAAATGGTCTACCACACAAAAAAGTCTTTTGTACCCATTTATACTTTCACAACGGTCTTCTTGTCGAGATTCCACGTCCATTATTTATTTTTAATTCTTCAAACTTATATATATTTTTCATTTATACGAAATGAATCTACATATCATTATTTTCTATATCTATGCACTAGAACAAAATTATCTTTTTCATACCAAATATGAATTCAAGTACGGTTTTTTATTTGGAAAATAATAATTATGGAATGTGAATTCACTATATGTATCAACTA
>NW_003302485.1:0-22400 GCF_000004255.2 Arabidopsis lyrata subsp. lyrata | reverse complement strand
CAAAAATCGCTAGGCGTTAGTCAGGCGCTTAGTATGGGCCTAACGATTAATCGAAAAATTGGATTGAAATCAGAGACTAGTTTTAGGGTTATTTAATGTTTTAATTAAAATTTATTAATCCAATCTTGTTTTCAAAATTGTAATAAACACATAAAAATATATTTTTAAGACAAAATTTTATGATTTTTATTAAAATTTTGAACATAAGTTGTTATTATAAAAATCACAAACCCTCAATCTAAATGTCTAAATAACAAAAAGAAAAGTTGATTTATACTACAATCTAAAATAATTAGGGTTTGCAAGATTAGGCGGAGAGTAATCGGATTAGACGGTGAAAAATCAGATTAATCAGAGAGTAATCGGGTAACTGATTTCTTCAAGAAATTAGTCATTAATCGTGGCATGGATCTAGCGATTAAGCGGGAAGTAATTGGAGCTAGGCGGAGATTTTTAGAACAAGGGTCAAAACTAAGGTAAGAGAAGATATCGATGGTGATTTGATCTGCTTTGGGTTTTTGAGTTCTTACCCAAAATGGGTACGACATGGAGAGGATACATGTGTCATGAGTACCTAAAGCCAGAAAAATGTCTCTAGTTATTAGTACCAAAAACACTTATGATACAAGCTTCACATTCTCAGTCTAGATTGGTTTAAAGTCTATTAAACTTAGACTAAGGCAGTCCTCGGATTTCATCTCTTACGGCAACAGCATTGTGCCTTTCGAGATTAAAGTAGTAAAGATAAAAAGGGTCGGATGGGTAGCAACGCGACAACACAAATATCATTTGTCGGAGTCACTCTAAAAGAGCCATTTCCAAGCATGTTCTTATTGCTTCATATATATGCTTGGACCATTCCTGCTTTTGGAGATCTTCTAAAATCCTCAACTCAATTCTTTTACTTATTAGTTATTTCATAAGTGTAGTGAAGCTCTTCATCATAATGACTTTAATATAGCTGAACTTCTCAGATTTAACGTCAAAGCAAACTCCTATTTAAATTTCTATATATACACCTACTGATAGCTAGTACAAAACTCCATTGATGCATATCCCTACATCTTTAGCATAATGTAGCATGCAACATTCAATCATTCTCCATGGATGGATTTCAGTTCCTAATGTCAGAACTTGATACTCCGCAAACACGTTTTCCCCATAACTTGTCAGGACATGGACAAAATCTTGAATACTATTCATTAACCCGGTCAGTGTCAACTTAAACCAGAATTGTATCGTACCAATCAATTAACAAGAATCCAAATTCGAATTACATTTCTCTTCTGAATCCAACCAAGCCCATCAAGTAATTAACTTTCAACAAATCTAAGTCACTATTCTTCATCTATTACAAAATTCAACCATCATCATCCACAGAAGAAAAAAAACATGGATAATCGACAATGCTTCATTCCTTGGATCTTCTAACATTACGTGAATTAGAATCATAACAAGCTTCTATATTTTTCTTTTGTAAATGTACTAAGAACTTGTCTCTTCAACAAAACCAGATGAAGATCAATCTTAAAACAATGTCTATTTGACTCAATAAAAAGACTCAATTAACAAACTGTTAGCTTCTAACCGATATATAACTCTTCTGATGTAATTTTCTTGCAAGCTTGAGTTTGATAAATCGTAAACTCTTGTTGACTTTGCTAATATAAACACCACGTTAAGTCATGAAACAAATCAAACAGTTGATGCTTCGATTCAATTAATGAGCTTTCATTTATATGGGGCAAAATGGTATCTTTTGAAAACAAAACAAAGTACTCAAATCGATTTATATTCTCCCAATATTTCCAAATGAAATTTTATATCTGATTTCATACGATGTCGATTTGCTAATTAACAGAAGCCTATTAGTAGAAACACAATACCATTTATTTGTTCCATTTACCGACTTAACGATGTGCCTAAATTAGTAAAGGCAACAAAAGTTTAAGATTTAATAGAAAATAAACAAAAACAAAAATTGGTATATATTTGTCTAGATACAAAATTGAGACTTTGTTTCAACGGAACGGATAGTTGAAGCATTTTATGACATTTAAGGTTGCTTGTAATCCAGCTTTTGTTATGCTTATCGTTTGCTGCTCCATCACTTCATGAACCTTTGTGCCCAAATGTAACAATAATTTTCATCAAACACCAAATTTTAAACTAAGTTTCCTAAATTTCTATAGATCAAATGGATACAATATTTTTTTCACGCGATGAAGATACTGTACGCCTTTTATTAAAATCATACAAGATACAACACATATAAGTTATGGAGAATCTATTCCCGCAATAAAGACATTGTACGGCTTTTATTAAATCATACAGAACACAAATAAGCCCGCTGTATAACATTCAGTATTTCTTTGTGTTGAACTTGAAACTCTATAGGAGTTATGACCCTTACTAGCACACTCCTGCTTTTTCAGTTAAACAAAGGTCGAGACTTCTCCTCAATTATTTGAGTTCAGTCTAATTTTCGACCTAACAAGAGCAACGGAATCACGCTCTGTAAAGATAAAGATTTGGATCGGACAACCTTAGTACGGGCGCGGCAACAAGTGGATTCTTTAGCTCCAACACGATCCCAAACTTCTCCTCCACCTCCACTCTCTCTCCTTGTGGAATTTTCCAATCAAAAGAATGCAAAAACGTAGCGAGATTGTAAAGAACAACCCTCTCGCCCATGGCCATTCCCACACATATTCTACGCAGCCCCGGCTCAGATGGGTAGGGCGGAGGTGCGACGGTCCGGGGCTTTTTTTTTTTGAATAAAAAAATTTACATATAAAAAAAGGCCCAAATATTTTTTAAAAATATTATTAATATGAGAATTATATTTCAAGAGGCCTAATTATTTATAAAAAAATGTATAAAAAGGCCCAAAATTTTTAAAATAACAATTTTTACTATAAAAAATCCGCAAAATTTTTAAAAATTAAGTAAATTTTCTCTTTATATATAATAATAGGCCAAAAAAAAAATTTTTTGCCCTAAGGCTCTCAAATATATTGAGCCTGGGCTGATTCTACGACCAGACCCAAACGGTAAATAGTTGAAGTCATTTCCCTTGAAGTCATAAGAATTATCAAGAAACCTGTCGGGATCAAACTTTAGTGGATTCTCCCATACATTGGGGTTCCTATGGATCGCCCACACATTGATGAAAATCTTTGAATCTTTAGGGATGGTGAAGCCGCCCACCACGGTGGTTTTTGACGGTCGGCGAGGAACAAGGAGTGGAATAATCGTGTGAAGCCTTAGAGTTTCTTTCATAATGGCAAGAATGTATGGAAGTTTAGAGATGTGAGATTCGTCCACAACTTTTTCTTTGCCCACAACTTTGTCAAGCTCTTGTTGAGCTCTCTTCATGATATCCGGGTTGTGTAATAACTCGGCCATCGCGAATTCTATAACGTGCAGTGATGTGTCTGTACCACCGAGCACCATGTCCTATAAAAAACAAACAAACCATATTTAACAAATCTATTTGCGTTACCAGAGACAATTCTTTTAACTTACCATGAGCACGGCCTTGACATCGTTCATGGTCAAATTCGTCTTTTCATTTTCTTCATCCTTAACTTTCAACAAGACATCAAGAAAATCCCCAGCTCTCCCATCACTACTGTCCCTATCCTTCCCCAGCCGTTGGTTGATGATCCGGTCAAACATCTGATCCATCCTTTGAGCCGGTCTTTGCATACGCTTAACCAAACCCTGAAGATCAAACCGGCTCAAAACCGGAAAAAAGTCGGAGATATTGGGCACTAGCAGGAGGTCGTTCATCTCTCTAATCACCTCTAAGAACTCGGCCCCAACAACATCCCTCTCTTCTTCCTTAACCGTTGTGCCCCATAGCATCTGCGTAATAACATTCAACATCATCAAGAATATTTGTTCTCCCAGGTTAACCGGCGAACCGACCCGAGCCTGGTCCGCCAAATACCGGACGGTTTGCCGAGTCTCTTGTCGACGGAGTTCAGTGGAGGAATCCAACATGGCTTTGCTCAGTATCCTATTAACACATAGTTTCCTCAGCATCCGCCACTTTGGTCCATACGGCGACCAAATGATCTCCATACCACCATACGTATTGGCCGGAGCCACGGCTGGGACATCGTGGTTTGCGATCATTTGTTTTAAAAATCTCTTGGGCTACTTCAGAAGATGTGACCACAATTGCCAGCTTGGCCCCGAGCCAGAGTTTGAAAATGGGACCGTGCTTTTTAGCCATCCCTTGGAAGTAGGTGTGAAGCTCCGGTTGGAATTAATGGAAGGTTTCCGATAATGGGAAGGCCCCAAGGTCCCGGCGGCAACGGTGGAGACCGCCGTTTGTTTTTGGTGTAAAGCCAAAGAAACCAACAAACAGAGGATACAACTATCACAGTTAAACCATAGTCAAGTTGGTCCCTGCGACTTAGGTTCTTCAAAAGACTGGAAATGTCTGTCATTTTTTTCATAGATTTGATGTAGAGAATTGAGGAGCAGTTTTGATCTTCTTTTATAATAGGTCATCAAGTAGGACTTGATGAATTTTATTATTCTCTCCATTTAATAAAAAGTGTTGCTTTAATAAGACTTTACTGTTATATCACAAACCCCGTTGTTTTGTATTTTTAATACAGTTTTAAAGACTAAATATATATATATATTATCTTTATTATTTCAGCTCATTAACTAGAAATAGAAATTTACATAATTTTCTTAATTATATGTGAAATATGTCAAAATAATACTCTAAAGAGTATAATTTTGCTATGTTCAATGATAATAATTTTGTTTGCCTATTTTTAATCTGATATTTTGTTACTACTAGGTTTCTTGCGAGGACACAAATGTGTAAGAAACTTTGAATCAATTACGGATTTTACCATTTTTAAAGTGACATTTGTTGATTATGCTATTTTTGAAGAGTTTGTGGAATTTGTCATTTTTCATGTAACAAAATATGATTTAACATACGTTTTATCCGTTATGTTTGAGTTTCGTCGGTTCTGTTTGTTATTAGGGTTTAGTATTTAGTATAATGTACTTATTTTTGTAAAAAAAAATCATAATTACGTATATTCTTAAATGTTAAAAAATGGCATTTTCGTAAAAATTCAGTAAAAATCGTATTTTTGAAAGATTTTTCTAAAAAATGGCATTTTGAACAAAAATCCTAGAAACTTTAGACATTAAAAGAAAACATATCGCATTTTGACCAATTTTCTGATTAAACATTTATCGGTAAAATTTTGACCAAATTGTGATTATAAATTGAAATTTTCGTAGATTAGTCGAGATTTTTAGATCAATATATTTGGTTGATAAATGGTCAGAAAAATTTAAATGTTCTCGACAAATACTAATTTTCTTCGAAAAGTAGTTAATAATATATGACGAAAAGTATCCAACGTACATTGGTCAAAACTTATTGACCAATTACGACCACTTATGTAACCATTTGCAAGTGTTTGTAGCCATTTTAGAATGGTAAAAAAATATTCAAAAGTTTTCGACAAAATTTTGGTCAATACTTAGTCAAAAACATTTCGATGAAGCGTTTGTTGCAAAATGGCATAGAATATATGTTGTAAAATAATTTATAATATTGAAGTTATTTTGACCGTCCCACCACTCACCACTATCAAAAATATTTGGCAGTAAATTAGTCAAAAACAATTTTTTAATATCATTAGACCTAAACATAAATCTTTCGCACAAAAATAAAACAAAAACCTAAACATATGTTAATAGTCGTTACCAACCAGAAGTACCTTACTCATGAAGTTAATGATCACTATGTTTCTTAAATGCAATTGAGGAATCTTAGCATGATTAAGAGTAATTAGTGAATGAATTAGTAAGATAGAAGTGGATGAATTTATAATTAGGGGCTTAAACCACTAGATAATTGCTTCTAATTGACTTTTATAAATTGCATTTTTATCATTCATTTTGCTATTGTTTTATGCTTGTGGAAAAGTTTTAGCTTAGACACTTGTTTAGGTTGGTCACTCGCCTTTTGTTTATCTATTTCATTTGCATTGTAGGATATTAGTCTAAAGCCAAAATTTTGAATTGTCTTAGCTTAGTTTAATTCTTGTATTCTTAGTGTGCCAACTCTATTCATCGTGGATCGATATCCTATTATACTATAAAGATGTGCTTGCACCTGGGCATGGTTTAACATGGATTTAAAACTTGTGTTTTGAAACCAAAATAAATTCTCTATCAACTCTCAAGACTTTATATATATATTTGTACATAATGTCAATCAAGCAGGGAAAGATTGTTAAAGATCTATTTCTGTTATCTTTTAATTTATTAATTATAATTATTCTAGAATATTCTAAAGTTTAGGGGTTTTATGCTTTATTGTAAATAGCCTTCTAAGGCCTCATACGAAAGATTTAAAGAGGTTTTGATAAATCACTATGAAGGGTATTCTCAACCCCAATAACTTTTGCGAAAGTCCTGAGAAGTTGACTCTCAAACCCTAGTTTACGGATATTCTCTCAATCAACGGATCCAGTTCTATCCCTAAAAGTTTCCGCTTCGTCAACCAAATAGTACTCTTGGGTTAGTGAAGTGTCAGACTCCTAAAAGAGCAAGATGTCTGTTCCTTGAACTATTTGAGGCTTCTTGAGAATGATTACGTTATTAATCTTAAGGGAAAATTTACTAAAATAGATTACCCCATGAAGTACGCATATATAATTATATATACATATATGTATTCTTTAGTCGTTCATAAGCTATTAAATATGGAACACTGAGAAAATGATTAATTAGGGTATTGAGGAATCATAATTGATATAGAGAAAATCAGCTAAACTAGAATCCAAATATTAAAAGTATCCCATACACAAACGCATACGTCTCTATCTATGTATATGGTTCTCTTGAATACTATTCCACTCATTTGAAAAACAGTAGGACAGCCTCAGAGATTAAAATAGCTACCTAACGTCTATCAATAGAATCTCACGGACTCTTCAAAAAAGCAAAAGAAAGCAACAAGCTTTAATACTTGGGTCGTCTAGGACCAACAATGGAGCTTCGCTTTATACGAGTTCTTACGTTAAACAGATGAAGCAACTAGACGATAGGCTTAAAGAGGTTATTCCACAAATGGTATACTATCTAATATCTGGTATAGTCACGGACTCTTCACAAAAAAAAAAAAAAAAAAACAAGAAAAAAAAAAGAAAGCAACAAGCTTTGATAATTGGGTCTAGGGCCAACAATGGAGCTTCGCTTTATAAGAGTTCTTACGTTAAACAGATGAAGCAACTAGACAAGAGGCTTAAAGAGGTTGTTTCAAATATAGTATATTACCTAACATTTAGTACAGTCACGGACTCTGCAAAGTTTACACTGCAAATGCACTCAGCTACTACGTACATGAACGAACATGGAGTTACAAAAGAAGAAGCCAATAGAGAATTTGAAAAGATGAATGGAGATATGAACAAGAAACGAAGAGTGCTTGAAGATAAGTACCATGCCACGCCGAATTCTTATGCAATCCGTCAATTATGGACGTTCATTGGATGTTCTCTATACCGCGGATGATGTCTACAACCACCGTGAAGGAAAACTCAAGGAATATATGAGCCTTTTGCTCGTAGATCCCATACTTCTTTAGAGAGAGCTTGGGATGCATTATGTTTGTTACTTTTGGTTTTCAATCTCCAGTAAGAAAATCGTGTTATGTGATTTGCGGTTCTATTTGATCATAAGGGTTGTTGGACATGGGCTTTGCCCCCTATATGTTAGGGGGCCCAAAACAGATGGCACAAGTTTATAAGAAAGCCTTGATCACTATGAAGAGCCCATTAAGCCCGGAAGGGCAAAACCGTCATTTACAGTGGAGACAGAAGGAATTTTAGGGTTCCTGTTCCCTATAAATAGTCAGAAGCATTATTGGGAACAGGATCCGATCCAGAGGTTATTAACCAGCAGACAAGAAGAATCGCTGCCTAGCCCGAAATCGTTGCCTAGCCCGACATCGTCGCCTAGCCCGAGTTTCGCCGCTTCGCTTGTTTTCGTATTCTGTCTCTCTGTTCCGTACGTTAAGTGTTCGGCTCGGCGGATAGTCTATAACCGCCGCCGCGAAAACTTACATTCTGTAATCTCTCGATCGCTTATATCGTTAATAAAAGGACTAGCTCCGTTCACCCCCAAAATCTCGTATATTATCATTGTTACAACCTAGGTACAAACAATTGGCGCCCACCGTGGGGCACAGTTCGAAGCTATCCTTTTTTGACGAGACAATGAACACTGAATCTCAAACGCTCCGCGACGACATGACGGACACCTCAAGCGACCGAGGAACTGACATCGGCGCGCCAGCAGCGCCCGACGCGCCAGGATTACCTCCCCTGAACCCAGTAGCTGCCCGCGCTGAGCTAGATCCCTCGCGCCGCCTCTTGTTCACACCAAACACAGGGATGGAGTCTGATGCTGCTCACGCCGTCCCGGCTCCTGGGGCACCTACTGCACTCGCCGTAGCAGCCGCAGCTGGAGCAGCCACTACAGTAGGAGCAACCGAATGCACCGCACCAGGACGTACCCGAGCCGCACACCAAGGCACCCACATGGACGATCTCGTTCAGACCATCCTGGATAGGCTCGACAACCAAGACGCGCGGACCACAGAACGGATCGACGCCCTCGTAGCAGCACAAGTCGCTTCCCAGAGCCAGATCGAACGACTACGACGCCGAAGACGTACTTCCCAACCCCACGATAACCAAGAAGAGCTGCAGTCTCCACGAACCCCGGTGGCCGGAGGCATAGAAGTTCAACGACGCGGCCCAGCATCTATCATCGTCGGATCCATCGACGAACATCCCCGCCAGAATTTGCCTCACGGCCAAAACATGCAGAGCGCCCCCAATTTGCCGCACGGCTATACTATGCAAAGCGCCCAGAACATGCACTACGGCCCCAATTTGCCGAGCGCCCATCATTCACAGCACGTTCACCATCTGCAAAGCGGCCATCATCTTTTGACCGGGCATAATCAGCCGAGCGGGCACAATCTGCTTAGCAACCGAGCCGCGGACTCCGGACGACTCTTGCCTGGTGGACCCTTTACCGGTGACAACCATTCTCATGATCAGGAGCTTACACGGTTGAACGCTTTAATAAGAGACATGTCCTCAAAAATGCATCGGGCCACTACCGCGGCACCGGAACTAGAAAAGGTTTTGGAAGAGACACAACGCTCGCCGTTCACAGCACGCCTCTCGGCTGTCCATGTTCGTTATGTTAACAAAGTTAAACTGGTCCCATACAACGGCCTCACCGACCCGAAAATCTTCCTCAAGTCAATGTGCATCGCCATCAATCGCGCGCATTTCACCGCTGAAGAAAGCGACGCTGGGAGTTGCCAACTGTTCGTGGAAAATTTGACAGGGGACGCGCTAAATTGGTTCTCACGACTCGAAGTTAACTCAATCAATAGCTATCGCGAACTAACGGCCGTTTTCCTACAGCACCACTCGGTTTTCATGATCAAGGAAGCCACGAACGCCGATCTTTGGACCATGTCTCAGAAAGAGAGCGAACCGCTTAGAACATTTATTGAGAGGTTCAAGAAGGTTGTGTCTAACATAGCCATTACCGATGATGCGGCAATCGGCGCCCTTCGAAATGCTTTATTATTCGGGTCACGGTTCAGGAAAGACCTTATTATCGCTCGGCCCTCCACACTGGACGATGCTCTGCACCGAGCGAACCGTTATATCGAGATCGAAGAAGAGAAGGCCGCAATGGTGGACCGCCAGCCGAAAGCATCTAACTCAAAGGATAAAGCTCGCGAAGAACGTTATGAACCTCGACAGCATTATGATCGCGAATATGCTAAGAACGATAAAGGAAAGAAAAACTCGTCATTCGCCATCAACGGCCAGGACCCAAAATCAAACACCCCTTGGAACAAGTACTACCGCGACGCTGACTCGAAACGCTCTTATTGCAAATTTCATAAATTCGCGGGTCATTCCACCGACGATTGCCGGCAACTTCAGCTCTTGGTACTCTCTAAGTTCAAAAACGGTAGCATCGAAGTCGAGCACGATCAACGCAAACGCGATGATAGAGAACGCAATGAAGAGCCCAATCAATTAGAGCAGGCACGCAGAGCCGTCCAAAAGCTGCCTGGCCCCCCTAAGAGGAATCACGACGCGCCGCGGCAGGACGACGCACCTGTCCCTCGGCGGAAAATTCACATGATAATGGGCGGCCTAACGACTTGTCGGGATTCCGTCCGTTCAATCAAGAATTACCGACGCCAAGCAGAAGTACAGCGCTATCGGATTGACGGCGGTACGCCAGCCTTCGCCAATACCGACCCGATCACGTTCACCGAAGCCGATGCGTCTAGCCTCACGGTACCGCATAACGATCCATTAGTCGTCGAATTAATAATCGGGGAAAGTGTTGTCACCAAGGTGCTTGTTGACACAGGTAGCTCAGTCAATGTCATTTTCAAAGATGTTCTAATACAAATGGAGGTGGATCTACGCACGGTTGAACAAGACGTTCAACCACTAACTGGATTTGATGGAGACACGGTAATGACGGTTGGAACCATTGTGCTTCCCATTTACGTTGGCGGTACGATGAATTGCTTCAACTTTGCTATCGTCGATAAACCTATAGTCTACAACGTTATCCTCGGTACACCTTGGCTGCACAAAATGAGGGCCGTCGCCTCGACTTACCATCAATGTGTTAAATTTCCAACCATGCACGGCATCCACACATTACGCGGCGATCCGTCAGTCGCGCGTACTTGCTTTCTCATCGAGAAACGACTTCGAAACGCCAAGGCTTTCGTCATTGCCGAGCCCAGCCATCCGCTAGATGCACGACAAGCCCCTCAAACTGAATCTGTCATTCAGGTTAACATCGACACGACCGATCCTTCCCGTTGTGTCGGCGTTAGCGCCGATCTCCCGCTAGTTTTGAAAGATGAACTCGTGGAATTCTTACGCCAGAATGCTACGACTTTTGCTTGGACAATCGACGATATGCCTGGCATTGATCCCAACGTAACCTGCCACGAACTCAATGTCGACCCAACTTTCAAGCCGATCAAGCAGAAACGAAGGAAGCTTGGTCATGATCGTACAGCCGCAGTAAACGAAGAGGTAGCAAAACTGCTCGCCGCCGGGTCTATTGTCGAAGTTCGTTATCCTGATTGGTTGAGCAATCCTGTGGTCGTCAAGAAGAAGAACGGCAAATGGCGTGTCTGCGTCGATTTCACCGACCTTAACAAAGCATGCCCGAAAGATAGCTTTCCTCTCCCGCGAATAGATCAGATCGTCGAGGCCACTGCTGGCAACGAATTGCTCTCATTCATGGATGCGTTTTCTGGTTACAATCAAATCCTTATGCATAAGAATGATCGGGAGAAAACAGCATTCATTACCGAACAAGGAACCTTCTGCTACAAAGTCATGCCATTCGGGTTGAAGAACGCCGGAGCAACGTATCAACGACTAGTTAACCGAATGTTCGAAAAGCAGCTTGGCCGAACGATGGAGGTCTACATCGACGACATGCTCGTCAAATCAACCCAGGCCGCCGAACACGTCAATCATTTGAAGCAATGTTTTGAAATACTCAACAAATACGACATGAAGCTGAATCCTGCCAAATGCACATTCGGCGTAACGTTAGGCGAATTCCTGGGATATCTCGTCACCCAGCGCGGCATAGAAGCTAACCCGAAACAAATCTCGGCACTCATCAATCTTCCTTCCCCAAGGAATACCCGCGAAGTTCAACGTCTCACCGGCCGTATCGCGGCGCTCAACCGTTTTATCTCTCGTTCGACTGATAAATGTTTGCCTTTCTACCAGCTTTTGCGAAGTAACAAACGATTCAAATGGGATGACAAGTGCGAAGAGGCTTTCAAACAGTTGAAAGACTATCTATCATCCCCTCCGGTCCTCGCAAAGCCCGACCAGGGAGAAACGTTAAACCTCTACATCGCTATCTCTGGGTCAGCAGTCAGCGGTGTTCTAATTAAAGAAGACCGAGGTGAGCAACGTCCTATCTTCTATGTAAGCAAGACACTCGATGGTGCCGAACTGCGGTATCCCACTCTCGAAAAGCTCGCCTATGCAGTAGTCATCTCGGCCAGAAAACTCAGACCTTACTTTCAATCGCACACAGTTGAAGTTCTCACGAATCAGCCTCTGCGAACGATTCTTCACAGTCCGAGCCAATCCGGCAGACTAGCAAAATGGGCCGTCGAGTTAAGCGAATTCGATATCGAATACAAAACTCGCACATGCGCAAAATCTCAAGTCCTCGCTGACTTTCTCGTAGAACTCTCTCCCGAACTCGAACCTGGCGTTGCACCAATCGAAAAATGGACATTGTATGTAGATGGCGCATCTTCCAAGCACGGGTCCGGAATCGGCGTTCGTCTAGCCTCGCCGACGGGCGAAATACTCGAACAGTCATTTCGTCTTGCTTTCTCCGCATCAAACAATGAAGCCGAATATGAAGCGTTAATTGCCGGTCTACGCCTTGCACATGGGATTGGAGTTAAAAATATACAAGCCTTCTGCGACTCCCAACTTGTTGCAAACCAATTCAGCGGCGATTATGAAGCAAAGAACGACCGCATGGACGCTTATCTGAAGATCGTTCGCGACCTTTCTCTGAACTTTGATCTCTTTGAGCTCACCAAAATTCCTCGCAGCGATAATGCACCGGCCGACGCGTTAGCAACGCTCGCTTTTACTTCAGACCCTGACCTTCGCCGCATCATTCCCGTCGAAAGCATTGACCGTCCTAGCATCGACCTTCATTCAACACCCGCTGTTTTGGCTGATGCATCACCTGTTCCCCCAGCCGTCGCGCTTGGCGACACAATAATCAACACACCAGCCGCGACCCCGAGCATCGTCTTACTCATCGTCGAACCCACACTGGCCGAATCTACAACGCCGAACGCATCCGCCGCCCCGGCCGATGCGAACTGGATCGACGAAATACGTAACTACATTGCCGATGGTATCGTTCCGACAGATAAATGGGCAGCTCGACGCCTACGAGCTCGCAGCGCGCAGTACACACTCATGGATGGCAATCTTTTTCGATGGACTGCAGCAGGAACACTTCTCACTTGCATCACCAGTAGCGAGACGAACGATATCATGCGCGAAGTTCACGAAGGCGCAGGCGGGAACCATTCTGGAGGACGAGCTCTTGCACTTCGGATCAGGAAAACCGGCCATTTTTGGCCAACTTTGAATTCTGACTGCGAGAAATTCGTCGCAACTTGCGAGAAATGCCAGCGTCACGCCCCGTTCATACACGTTCCAACCCAACTTCTCCGAACAGCTTCACAACCTTATCCCTTCATGCGATGGGCAATGGATATCGTCGGCCCCCTTCCCGCGTCCCGGCAAAAGAAGTACATTCTCATCATGACAGACTACTTCACCAAGTGGGTCGAGGCCGAGTCGTACGCCAAAGTTCAATCCAAGGAAGTCCAGAATTTTGTTTGGAAGAACATAATCTGCCGGCATGGGGTACCTTACGAAATTGTTACGGACAATGGAACTCAGTTCACTTCGCTCCAGTTCGAAGGTTTTTGCGCCCGTTGGCGAATTCGCTTGAGTAAGTCCACGCCACACTATCCACAGGGTAATGGTCAAGCTGAAGCAACAAACAAGACCATTCTTGACGGGATCAAAAAACGTCTTGAAGCAAAAAAAGGAGTCTGGGCCGACGAACTCGATGGTGTCCTCTGGTCGCACCGTACGTCGCCGCGCCGCTCTACTGGATGTACGCCGTTTTCCTTAGCCTACGGAATGGAAGCTCTCGCCCCTGCAGAAATTGGCGCCCCGACGCTCCGGCGCTCCATGCTCGTTCACAATTCCACTCTCAACGATCAAATGCTCCGAGATAGTCTCGACTGCCTTGAGGAAGAACGGGATAAAGCGCTTCTCCGCATCCAAAACTATCAGCATGCAGCAGCCAAGTTCTACAACAAAAAGGTCAAGCCTCGCCATTTCACCGAAGGTGACCTCGTCCTCCGCAAAGTATTCGAAAATACAGCAGAATTAAACGCTGGCAAACTAGGCGCCCACTGGGAAGGACCTTACCTTATCTCCAAGATCGTCAAACCAGGGGTCTACGAACTCCTAACTATGGAAGGCACTCCAGTTCCCCGCTCGTGGAACTCCGCAAACCTGAAACGTTACTATTACTAGGCGCAACCGCGCCAACAAAAAAAAATCGCTCGATCTACCGAGCTTACCCGCTCGATCTACCGAGCTTACCTTTGTAATATGAACTACGAATGGCTTGATCCCTTTCTAAGGGTACGTAGGCAGTCCTTCACGGGACACAGCTATCAAAAAAAAAAAAAAAAAATTTTTCTTCTTTCTTTTTCAAAACATAAGTACAAGCTCGCAAAGCACGGTATCATTAACGAGCTCTTTCGGACGAGTCCGTCTCGCCGATCGCCTGGCTCCCGCATCGTCGCCCTGGCCAGGCGCACGATTTTGAAACGCGTTCCGCATGGATGCAGTGGCGAAATAATCCACAACTTTACTTTGTAAAGTTTAAAAGCCGAGCCCAGTCTCGCACAACAGCTAGCAGGCGGCCGAACAAATAAGCCGAGCTCCGGCCTGCACATTCTCGCCGACCTCAAAGCACCCACGGGGTAAGCCGGACACCAGAGCCGCACCTAAAAAGTACGACGAGTCCGTCTCGACTACATCTTCTTAAGCTCGGCTTTTCGAAACATATACAGGATAAGCCAAGAGACGTCTTGCCCCGCAAAGTATATATCGGAGCCGGGCCATGTATCACACTCGTTTTACAATAAGCGTGTCCGAGCTACGCCTCGCACAAAAACAACAATGATAACCAAAAACAAGAAACAGCAAAGTCAAAATAATCACCAAGTCATGAGACTAAAAGGAAACAAACGAAGTTCATAGCAAAGACCCAACAGAGGGCCGAAAATACATAACGCCGGTCCAACGAGCCACAAACGGCCGGACAAAGTTCATAACAACGAAAGAAAGGGAAATAAAACGAAAGCATACGAGACAAGTAATAGGCGAATCACTCATTGGCACCTCTAGCGCCGTTTCTCGGTGGCATCTGAAGAGGGTCGAGGTCGCTCTCGAAAATGTCCGGAACCACAATCTCGTCAAACTTTCGCTGCCAAGCCGGACGATCCGCCGCCAATCTCGCCATCCTCTCCTCAGGAATAACCGTCCCTTTCTTGATCATCTTCTCAAGGCATTCCTGGATCCCTTTCACCTGGCAGAGCGTATACTTAGGAATACTCTGGGCTCGCAGACCGATTATATGTTTTCTCATCCGCTCTATGCGAGCATGGTTATCCGCGATCTCAACTTCCGCCTTGTGACGCTCTACTGCAGCAATCTCGTCACAAGCCTTCCTAAGCCTCGTAACCTCCGACGCAAGTTTCGCTTTAGCAGCCTTGAGTTGCTCCCTAAGTTCGCTTATCGTCAAATCGAGACCACCAACCTTCGCTTTCTCGGACTCGTAGTCCCCCGTACGAGCAGCGACGGACCTCTTGGCAGCCTCCAGAGCAGCCTTGAGCAGATCATTCTCCCTCATAGCGGCCCTCACCTTCTCCTCATAAAAACCGACCAAGCGGTTCATCTGGCTCAGCGACTGTAAGATAGGGAAAGTCAGAAACCGGAGACACACGTAAATACTAAAGGAACGCAAAGCCAGGAGAAACAAACCTGAAAACCCCGACGAGCTACATCACGATAGAGATCCGCCCCAAGAAGAGAATCGACGCGAGGAAACTCAACGAAATCACCGCGAATCTTACTCGCCAACTCCGCGCAAGCATCCCCATCATTATGAAACATGTGATTCTTCGCGCCGTAGTTGAAAGAAAACGAATGATCGACTCCTTCACGGGCTTCCCGAACTGGTTCATCGCGCCTGGCAGATCTTCCGACGTTCGACGGCCTAGCTTCTGAACTGCGACGCGAAGTCCTCTTCCGCGAATGTCCACCCCCGGCAGATGGAGGAGCACTCCCCGTCACCCCTCTCGAGACTTTCTTCCCAGCACGAGCGGCATCCACTTCCGCCGACCTAGCTCGACGAGACGCATCCGGCACGGCACGCGCGTTTTCTGCCTCGACCACCTCGACGACCACATCTTGACCCGTCTCGTCAGCCAACCCCTGCGGACCGTCCCCGAGCAAAGGCACGACATCTTCATCAAACTGATCAGCGTAACTTGGAAGAACGCAATCACCCATCCTCAAACACGAGTAGGAACCTACAAGAAAAATTCTACGTAAGAAACGCAATAGCGAGGGCCTAGACGAACGTAAGAACGATAAAAGAACACTCACAAGTACGAAAATGATCAAGAACGTGCGGCCAAAATAAAGCTCTCTTCGCCTGTAGAATATCAAGACTTGAACGATCACCGTCAGTCAACCCGTCTGGCCGTTCTGCAAACCTTGCAGTACCAACAAAAAGGAATTTATCAATAATCAGCGAAGGAACAAACCTTGTCGAAGCCGGACCAACTAAGAACTACCAGGATCCATCTTCCACACGTTATCACAAGACAGATGAATATCTTCAACCGACGCTTCGTTTAACTTCACAAAGAAGTAACGTTTCCTCCAATCATTTGTCTTCTTCTTAGCACCGTAAACAATCTTAAAACGTCGCCTCGAACTTGCGCAAACAATGCCCGGATTTTTCTGTCCAATCGAAAACGTAGTAACCTCTTCGAAAAGGTTAAGATTCACAACTATACTCTCCTCCGCCGCCATTATTACGAGACCGACCGCATTCCGAATGCTAGCCACAGACAGCTGAGAAAACGCAATATTCCGCCGACTACAATAACTCGTGAGAAATTCAGGAAGAGGAAACCAGAGCCCGCACTTAGTGAAGTAAGGTTCGTAAACACATATGTATCCATCAGGACAATCAGAAGGACGTTCGTGCGCTTCGGGCACAAGAAACTCTACGCCGGCAGGCAGCTGACATTGTGTAAACATTTTCTTCAACGATTTCAAAGTGCTCACCGACTTCCCATGACCGTGCGAGAAACAAGTCTCGTTAGAACTCTTTTCAATCACTGCTTCGGCTTTCCTACAACGATTCTTACGAGGATTAGTAGTCGCGCTCGGAGCCCTCAAATCCATCACGATCGGTGTCACCTCGCGAACCAAGTGCTCAAAAACCTTTCCACGACGACGACTGGAACTTGGCCCGGCCTCCACATTCTCCGGAGCTAATAGACTGTCGAGATATTGCGCATCTTCCTCATCCAAATCAGCAAGAGTATCATCAGCCTCCGACTGTCCTAACCATACACCTTGGTCCGCACCAAAACCATCCAACGTTTGCTCTAATTGACGATATTCGTCAACCGCCAACTCTTCGCGAACGTAGTCTTCCGGGAAACGAGACATCGAATGGAACCTTGCAAAAACAACCAAGACACGAATCAGAGACTCGTCACGAACTAAACCGAACCGGCCGCGGTTTAGGCCCACCTCGCGAACGACGAAACTTCAACACCATTCCGCCACATTACAGTGATAATTCAACAAGGGAGCTCAACGGAGAATGTGGCACGACAAACTTGTCGCGAGGCCCCAAGGCAACTCCCGTTTCCCGCGGCAACGATGCGACAAAGCATGACGAGGACCATACGAAAAGAAGGCGCGGCACGGCACGGCTCGGCGGGGCAACTCCGGCGCGTCCCGCGGTGCGGCGCTTCATGGTTCGGTGCGACGCGGCGCGGTACTTCATGGTTTGGCGCGACGCGGCACTTTGAGGATTGGCACAACGTCTCGTGGTTCGGCGCGGCGTGAGATCGTCGGCTCGGCAACCCGTGGCATCAAGAGATACGTCAAGCGGCGGCACAACGGCAATCCGTGGCACCAAGAGATACGTCAAGCGGCGGCACAACGGCAACTCGCGGCACGGCAGCAGCCAACCCGCGGCACGGCAATCGACCCGCGGCACGGCAGCAGCCAACCCGCGGCGCGGCAATCGACCCGCGGCACGACAAGACCGGCGGCACAACAATCAGCCCGCGGCACGGCAACCCTGGTGGCACGTCGCCTTGACCCGCGGCACGTCGCCTTGACCCGCGGCACGTCGCCTTGACCCGCGGCACGTCGCCTTGACCCGCGGCACGCCCCTTGACCCGCGGCACGTCGCCTAGACCCGCGGCACGCCGATGAAACCCGCGGCACGTCCCCTTGACCCGCGGCACGTCGCCTAGACCCACGGCACACCAATGAAACCCGCGGCAAAACGTCTTCACGCGACACGTCGCCTAGACCCGCGGCACGCCAACGCACCAACGGACCCCAAAGACCAAAATCAAACAAAAGATTAGAGAGGGAGAAAGAATTTTACCTTGTTGAGAAGAAGAAGTGAAGAAAAGTGAAAGTGAGGGGAAAGAGGCATATTTATAAGGAGGAGACATTGCACATTTACCGAGGTAAAAACTATTGACCTAATTCTCTGGATACACAACCTAGCCCGTCTCGAAAAACGTGTCGAAGCCACGAATCTCCCGAGAAGTTTTCGGTTCGTCTCGGAAAACGGGCTGAAGTCACAGAATCACCCGGAGAAGTTTCGGTTCGCCTCGAAAAACGTGCTGAAGTTACTGTTCACCCGGAGAAATTTCGGTTCGCCTCGAAAAACGTGCCGAAGTCACAAAATCTCCCGGAGAAGTTTCGGTTCGCCTCGAAAAACAAGCAAAGGCTACAAGACGATTCATTCAAGTCAGACTCTGTTTTGCGCCCAACTAACATATTTCAACCTCAAAGACATGCCCGTCAAGCTCAAGCATACTCTCGCACAACGGACTAAGGGGGGGGCTTATTATTGGACATGGGCTTTGCCCCCTATATGTTAGGGGGCCCAAAACAGATGGCACAAGTTTATAAGAAAGCCTTGATCACTATGAAGAGCCCATTAAGCCCGGAAGGGCAAAACCGTCATTTACAGTGGAGACAGAAGGAATTTTAGGGTTCCTGTTCCCTATAAATAGTCAGAAGCATTATTGGGAACAGGATCCGATCCAGAGGTTATTAACCAGCAGACAAGAAGAATCGCTGCCTAGCCCGAAATCGCTGCCTAGCCCGACATCGTCGCCTAGCCCGAGTTTCGCCGCTTCGCTTGTTTTCGTATTCTGTCTCTCTGTTCCGTACGTTAAGTGTTCGGCTCGGCGGATAGTCTATAACCGCCGCGGCGAAAACTTACATTCTGTAATCTCTCGATCGCTTATATCGTTAATAAAAGGACTAGCTCCGTTCACCCCCAAAATCTCGTATATTATCATTGTTACAACCTAGGTACAAACAAGGGTTGTGTGATTGATCATATATTATCCCTACAATAAAATGTTGACGTGTTTGATTTTCATATATGAATCTTTTTTCTCTCTTAATAATCAATGTTGAATTAGTATGGTCAAGTCAATTTCATTATTCACATAATTAATTGTCTTTTCTTATAATAAATCGTATCGACTGTTTATTCAATTATTCAAACATAAAATGGAGTCTTTTCTTATAATAAATCATATTATAACGAGAAAACAGAGTCTCCAACCACCACAATTTTTACAATAGAAACCATATATGTATTATGACTCAATTAAGCATCCAAGTTTTAGAACAAAATATATGTTATTTGGGTAATATTCCCTCTATTTCATAATATAAAATGTTTTGGCTAAAAAGCACAGAGTTTAAATAACTAATTAATTTTTTTTAACATTAAAGCATAACTTAATATATAGCTAAACATACAATCATGATAAAATTTACTGCTTAATACAAATAGTCACAAAATTATAGTATATATATATATATTAAATTTTTAACAGAGAAACTTGATTTTTTTTTGTAAAACATCAAAAGTTGTGAAACAAATCAAAATGTTTAAAACATCATATATTATATTAATAAATATTAAAAAAGTATTTGACAAAAGAAAAGAACTATTATATGACAGCGTTTATAAAAAAACAGAACAGTTGATGAAGCCTTTTCCAATTTGGGACATTGCATATGTGAGCATCTTGTAAATATACATACACATATAAACTATATAAACCATACATATATATATATATATATATATATATTATTTTATCAACAACATGCTTAAGTATAAGTATATAATATATAACTATTTCACAGTTGAACGCATATGCATATACATATATTCAGGCCCGGCTTAGCACATGTGCTAGGAGTGCTAGGGCACAGGGTCCTAGGGTCCAATTTTTTTTTTTTTTTTTTATATTTTTTTCATACAAAAATCCCAACTTTTTTTACAAAATAACTAACTAAATAAAAAATTATACCTTAAAAATCCCAAATTTTGTTAAAAACAATATGAAAAGATCCAAATTTAAGAAAATAACATTTCTATAATTAAAAACCACAATTATTTGAAAACAAATTTGGTATTTTTTTAAAGAAATTTTTTGTCTAAGGACCCTTAATTTCTTTAGGACAGGTCTAGCACAGGGTCTCGTCAATAATTGAGCCGGCCCTGCATATATTGTTATCAACAACATGCATAATAATAAATATAGAATGTAATTGGGATTTTATATTCTGTAACCATTAACTCTCATCACGTGCTATATATATGTCTGGTGCTTGCAAATTGTCCACCATCGCCAGATCTCTCTATTTGTTTTCTCTTGATCTCTCTTTTTCCTTCTCTCTTTCTTTCTTATCTCACGAGTCACGAATATGGAAAGAGGAAGAAACCTTGATCAGAAAAGCTACTTCTTAATATTGCCACATTCTCAATGGAGTGATCACTTCTTTACTGTTTCTATCACTGACTCGGTGAGTCAATCTTATATATTGTTGACAAGAAAATAAGCAATGTATATATTTTTTCATATGATAGGCGCCTATTTGCATGGGTGGATGGATGGATCTATATGGTGATGAATAATATACCACTAGGCACTAGCTAGTATATATTTTTTACGTTTTGAAATTTCACTTCTTCTTTTTTTTTATTATTCGAATTATTTTTCAAGTTATCACGTTTTTATGTTTTTGAAAAATTATTACGCTATATGTTATTAGCGTATTAAAAATTATAACTGCGTAGACAACTTTTTAGAACTCTGGCTATAATATCAATATTTTTTATTTTTCTTCCTTTTAAAATGAAATTTAATTCACTTTTCAACTCATTTTCGTAATATTATTGTAGACTTATAGTTATGTATATTGATTATTGAAGTATTGGTTTATCTTTTCCGTAGATGAATTTGGGATATTAATTAACGGTAAGAATTTTATAATATTATTATAAATTTATATATTGTTTGTTCCCTAGCAAATTATAAATTTGTATTTGTCCATGTCCATTAGAACACCATTATTGGTGGTATCTTAGATGGTTCTTACCTTATTATCTTGAAATTAAACATTGGAAAATAAATCAAAACAGATTAAAATGCTAAGATTGGACTCTTAGCTAAGAACTTTTGGAAGTGTTAAGAGCTAAGATTTGACTCTTAATTTATAAAAACCAAAATTTTAATCTTAAACAATGTTAAGAGCTAAAGTTAAGAACTCACCGTTAATGATGGTCTTAGATGTCTATATAAGGATTTTGACCTTTATCTATCAACTTTCAGGATTTAGATGTCCTTGCAAGAGAAATTGAGGAATTCAAACCTAAAGTGAGAGAGAATATATTTAGTTTGTCTTCCGATGCAATAAAGAGGAAGATACTTTCGATCCATTTGCTGATCAACCTTGGTCTCTCTTATCATTTTGAGAACGAGATCGAAGAGACCTTAAAAGAGGCTTTTGAAAAGATAGAAAATTTGATCGCTGATGAAAATGATTTGTACACAATCTCAATCATGTTTCGAGTTTTCAGAACATATGGTCACAACATGTTGTCCGGTACGGATATTTTAAGCATGTCATTAGATTTTTGATATACATTTTAAAAAACAATTTTTTTTTTTTTTTTTTATGTAGATGTTTTCAACAGATTCAAAGGAAACAACGGCGAGTTCAAGGAAAGTTTAATAGAAAACGTTAAGGGTATGCTAAGCCTCTACGAAGCTGTGCACTTTGGGACAACGACGGATCATATGTTGGATGAAGCATCACGCTTCACATTAGACCACTTGGAGCCACTAACTACAGGTCACACAGCGATCCCACTACATATTTTAAAGCTTATACGCAAAGCTCTTCACATACCTCAGCACCGGAACAGCCAAGCTCTAGTTGCAAGAGCGTATATTTCTTTCTATGAACAAGAAGAGGACCACGATGAAACACTGCTCAAGCTAGCCAAGCTCAATTTCAAGTTTTTGCAGCTTCATT
>NW_003302486.1:13970-22846 GCF_000004255.2 Arabidopsis lyrata subsp. lyrata | reverse complement strand
TCATTGGTATTGCTGTGACAGAGAGTGTTTCAATTTCCGATTAGGAGTGATTTCATATGAGAACTACCTTACATCTCTACGCATTATTGTATTAAAAAGTTGTTTGCAAGTTTGTGGGGGCTGTTCAATTGAATAGAAAAACACAATGATATTGTGGGGGCAAGACAGATCATGTGGTCCTTTTTTTTGTGCTGCTTAAACTAATTGTTAAAGATCAATCAACTCTTTATCCATAGTTACATTTTCAACATGTTACTGAAAATTTGATTGCTTTTGCAGGAAACCATTGATTCGATTAGGCGCAAACATGCCTGCAAGGGCAGAACGAATGGCGAGAAGAAGCGACTATGATCAGTATTCCTCTGGAGGGACCAACTATCTATCTCACGGAGAGGTCTACGAAGTGGTTCTATATTTTGGAATCATTGACATATTACAAGATTACGACATAAGCAAGAAGATCGAGCATGCTTACAAGTCTCTACAAGCTGATCCGGCTTCAATCTCAGCCGTTGATCCCAAACTATACTCAAGAAGGTTCAGAGATTTCATCAGCAGAATCTTCATCGAAGACGGCTAATGAAGGTCTAATAGCCCCATCATTGAAAGGTCAAACCTAAGCTCCTCGCTTTTTTATCTCAGATAACGAGACCCTGCGGCGTGAGGGGGCAAAAGGGTAATTGCACTCGGAGAGAAGCTCGAAGAAGGAAAGAAGTCGATTTGGAATTCTTTCATTTTTATATTTGAGAATGAAGTGATCAAACAAATTTTGGGTGTGGGAGTTTTTATTTTTATTTTGGAGGGTGAGAGGAAAATATATGTGAATATAGATTTGTGAATGGAAATCAAGAGTACATAGGCTTAGAGAGAAAAAAAAATGGGTTTGGGGAGATTTGGAAATGCATTGGGAATAAGATAAGTGTACAAGTTTAATGAAAAGGATGGGTGTTTTATTTTAATCCCATTTGCTATAAGATAATTCCCCATTGTTTGATTTGTTTTGTTTTTATTTTGTGATGAAAAAAAAAAAAAAAAAAAAACTGAGACAAAAGAAAAAAAGCAAAAGATTTATTAAAATCTTCAAAAAGGGGTCCCTTATTCCCATGGGATCCCTCTTCTTCTTCACTATCCTTTTCATGTCTAAAGATACTTTGCCAAATTTCATTCAAACTCTGTTTCGAGTCACATATTTGGTATGTAATATAAAACTTCTCAAAATGTACATGGAAAATAATCAGGTATTTTTGATGATACTTGTTCGTATGTGGAAAAAAAAATCGACCAATGGTATGCCTATACATAAATATATAGAAGAAAAAAAGACAAGTAGTATTGTTAGATATATAGGATTTGATATGATGTTACTATGATTCATTAACAAGAAAAGTGCATAAACATATACTATGGTCAAAAAAGTAGAGAGAGGTTTGGAATAGAGGTTGTGTTTCCATGAAAAGGAGAGAAAGCAAACAGAGAAGACCACATGTCTTCTTCTTTTATAAACTCTGAATAAACATCTCACATTACTCTTTCTTTTTCATATTTAATTCATCTTAGAGTATGGGTTTTGATGAGCAAGTAAAATAATAATGTGTATGTTGACTTAAATTTTTTTTTTTTTTTTTTATAACTTAGGGGAATCCCAGACCTATGGAGGGGCCCAGACTAATCCCCTGGAGGAGGTGCAGCCCACAGATAGACTCTCTCTCCGGGTATGCAAATGGGCCGAAAGCAAGGGCTCATATCCATGTGGCCAAGTGGAGATCTAACAATTGCACGCTTGCGGGAAATCGATCCCTGGCCTAGACCAACAGGGCAACTCCTCCACAAGTGGCAACCACTAGACCAAAAACACTTGGTTAGACTTAAAATTTTCTTCTTATCACTAAACAAGTAGAAATCACAGTATGACGAATTCAATCGTAACTCTCTACCACAACATGTATCTTTCAACAAGGACTAAGTTGGGTGTCTGGTCTTTTTGTAGTTTGATCTTTCTTTTTTTGTCGATTGAATTAATAACACGCATTCTGCATTCATATAACATTCAAAGTTATTTTCTTCTTGAAGAGCTTGTCTTTATAGACGAGTACACATTAATAATAGTCAAAATGGAGTAGTTTTCTTACCATTTACATGCTTAGTTTTCTATGAGCAATGCATACCAAAGACTCCTTGTCCGAATAGTTAATTTGTTTCGTCACATTGGGACATAATCCAAAATTTAAACTCAATTTTTTGTTTGTATACGGATTTAAAATAGTAGCACTACTATATATATGACCCACTATAAATAACTTGATAACAGTACAATTTTTAAAAAACTACCTACTTGAGTGGGAGTCGAGATTGTAATAAAAGAGGATGAAATCCGACAACCAATGGAGGGAGTGCAACAAAGTCAAATTTCCATTGAAAAAAATGTAAACAATTTTTATTAACAAATACGTGCCCATTTCTTCAGATCCTAGAGTCCAAATTCCCAAGAGGAACATTCTATTTAAAAATATAATCTGAGAAAAAGAATAATTATGAACTGTTTCATTTCTGGACTACAGATTTTAATTTAAATACATGAGCACTGAATATTGACCTAACATCAATGTTTCTTGTGAAACAAGTGTTTACTCCATTTGCTTTTTCACATAAATCGACGAGGCTTTTTGAGTTTTTTCTGCTAGATTATTAACTAACGAACCCGCTCCCACAGGCAGGTGACAAGTCACAAATTCATTTATCTCTCTTTCAAAGCAAAGTATCATTTATTTTATTATTACAAAAAGCTAATAAACCAAAGTTTTCACTATAAACTACACAAATCTTCAAATTCCCAATTAACAAAACCAAAAAATATACTACTCTTCACTACAGTTTTCTCGAAACAGAGAGACAAAAAAAGAAGAACATTTTATAAGTGAATACTGTACTTACTGTCTGCATGAATGAATTAGTTATAAATGTAAAGAAAATAAAAGAAGAAATGGTTCTTTAAACGAGAAAATAAGAAAAAGACTGAGCTTTAAACAGTAGCTAGGTCTGCCAAACACTTGCATGTCTAAAAAGTCCTTTAATTAAATGTCACAAATATCAACAAATTTTTCTTACTCGTAGGTTATTACTTATTACTATTAATATTGTTTTCTTTCTCTCGTTATTTTTTTAATAATATAAATAGACCATCTGATTTACTGATTTGGGAAATAAAGATACGGTAAGATCTGATTTTATGAGTGGTCTGTCGATCTGTCTTGTTTTCTTTTGTCATTTATCTCTTTGTGAAATTATTTTAGTATTTTTTACATAATTCTGCTTCTTTTTTTTGTACGTCATTTAGAAATATGACACCCATAGCTCAAACTTCTCAATCGTAGACAATAAGTGATATGAAAAAAAATCTGGTTACTGTTTCAACGGATCACTGTAACTAGATTCTGAAAATATGCACGTTCTTTGTTTTTTTTTCTTCTATGATGCAAACCTCGGAATCCACCTAGGGTTTACGTTTTTCGGTCTCTCGGCTTACGGTTTAGATGATTCAGTGGACGATGATAGAGATGAAAGATGGAGGTTTTGTCGAATGAATCCACACTCAACATGCTTATTGAATCCACAATCAAACCACGAACAAATCAACTCGAATCCACAAGCTAATTGATCCGCACATACACAAGACTTTAGTGAATCCACACTAATTTCTAATGCATAAAACTCAAAGACACTCTTTGAAGAAAATACTTGTTTATTTCGTAGAAGGCTTTAATATAAATGAAAACTAAGGTGAGCTTATATAGGGGCTCAAGTACAACGTCTATATGCTAAAATAAAATAATAAAAAATCGCAACAATAAATGAAAATATGGCCGTTGGAAATTGAATGAGGGAAAGATGATCAGAATAAAGCCGTTGTGATTTGATCTCATTCGGCTTCGGAAAAGGGAAGTTATGGCTCATCGGGTTCTTATGTGGGAAGATGCAGCTAAGGTTGTGTGGAACACTTTCTAGAAGATTTAGAGTATCTTCAGGCTTCCATATATGACTTTGAGACGCGCACAAGGAAGGAAATGATAACTTTCCTTAATTGGCACAAGCTGACTTGATACAAAAAGTACTTCAGGAAGTCCATCAGAAAGTCCTTCAACGAGTTTCTCAGCAGGTTGTTCAGTAAGTCGATCAGCAGGTTCGTCAGCTATAGTAAGATCAATGTTGATATCGATTTTTACATCATTCTAAATCTGCACCTAGAATTTTGACGATAAATGGTGTATGGATGGATGGACCACTAGACCATTATAGTATATGGTAGCATATGAAAATTAGAAACATTTAATTGTCATTCTAGTTAACCTAATAAGATGTTTAACTAAATACAAAAAAATGAATGCTTCTATTGGAAGATTAGTCTTATCGTTCATGAATTATGGGATACACATTCATATACTATATAGGTGTGTGTTAAGTACATATACAGATGTAATCTGCAGACAAACGTCTTTGTCTAATTGTCTTCCAACAAAATATTTTATCCTCCTCTAGGGTAATACATACAAAATCCGAATCCAGATGATCTTCTTCACCACGCCTTTGCCACTTTGGTTATCCGTTCCCAACTATGGAGTATATTAAAAAAAAACTCTGTTTTAGTTCATTATTTTATCTAAGTCTAGTTTCAAGTATAGTCGAAATTAAAGACCAGCCAGCAAAGTTATTCAACGAAGGTAGACCAATGAATTTAATTACTACAAATTAAAGCACACTAAATGAAAATTAGCTAGCTAATCGTTTATAGCTTAAGGTAATTGTTTATAACAACTTATTTTGACATTATTATAGAGTATTGAAATATATATAGATAAAATAAATATCCAGTTACACGGAGTCGACAACATATTTGAATTATGAAATTTGGAATGAGGGTCGAGGAAACTTTTGGAGTCAATTATCGGAAAACGGATCAACGAGAAAGTCAAGCCTACTTACTGACCTGTAAACACACTTAAAAAAACACCAAACAATTCTTAATTTATTAGCTACCTTTCTTATTGAATTATTTGAGCTATAAATTATAGGCTTTATTCTCACTTTATTAGTCACCTCAAAAGGCAATATATAACGTTTAAAATTTTGTTTTTCTTTTTCTTTCAAATATCTTAAACCATCACCAAAATTAATCCTAATTAAAAATTTATTGCTATATAAATTCTACAACGGCCAAGCATGAGATCTCAAATTTGACACATTTGAGGCAAAAATAAAATGAAGACAAAAGAAATATGGGAGTTTTAGTGGTCTCAAGTTAGGGACTAAGTTGGTCTGAAATTTAAAAGCCATAAAATGTGGCCATTGGTATTTTAAATAGGCACATTACTTCACATTCCAACATAAGGTTCCACCACAAGGGGACACCTTCTCTTAACCATCCCTTTCTTATCATTTTTGTATACTTCTATTTTTCGCCCAAAAAAAAAAAACAGCATAGTTTCTTTTACCATACATTAGACTAACAAATATGATTAATCTTTTTTTTCTACGATTACAAATTTAATGCATTGTTAACTGAAAAATTCTACTAATAATGATTATATACTCATATTAGTGTTAGTATATTTTCAATTTTATAAAAAATGGAAGTATAATTTGAGAAAAAAAAATCAATAAATGAAATCAGCCAGCTAGACAGAAAATTAGAGATATCAACCTAACGCTAATGATGGTGTCTTCTCTTACTGAAGAAAACATCGTGATACATGTTGGCGCGTATCGTTTTTTGTTTCCAACCACCAAAAATAGAAACTTAATGTTGTTTTTTTTTTTTTTTTTGACAAACAACTTAGGGCTTGACTGGTTTAAACGCAGCGGTTGCGGTTGCGGTTGTGGGAGTTTGCGGAAGCGGGCGGTTGCGGTTTCAAGCGTTTTTTAGCGTTTTGACCGACTGGTTTAGCGGTTGAAAACGGGTGCGTTTGCGGGAGATTTACGACTGGTTGATCAGCGGGTACGATAGCGGTTAAACTAAAATTTACCAAAATAAATTTAATATATGATTAAAAAAAATTATAAAACACCAGAAACTATAGTTATGAAAAATATAAATTTTTTAAAAATGATTAATGATTAAAAACCATAAATAATTATTCATATAAATTTTTATATTGAAAACAAAAATAATTATTTATATTAGAAAATTAAAGTTAAATAATAATTATTTTTTTAGAATTAACGTGAATATAAATCAGACATGTTGATAAATATTTTAATTTATTTATTTTCCTTTTTTAGTTTATTTCCTTTTTTACACCAACCGCAACCGCCCGCAACCGCAAACGCTTGCGGGAAGGAGGTTTTGAAATCCAGCGATTTCGAGCGGTTCGAAGCGGTGTGGAGCGGTTTCTATGATTGGTACCAACCGCTAGCAACCGCAACCGACCGCTAACAACCGCTAGGCGGGTGCTAGCGGGAGAACCAATCAAACCCTTAATGTTGTTTTATGTTTGTTTCTTCTTTTCTAATTAGGATAGCTGCATTTAACTAAATTGACGGACCGGACCATGTTCAGACCAATCTTATCAAAACGAACTCTGGGTAACGGGTAAAAGGACCAACAAAAAAACGAAACTTAATATTCTTATCTGTGTTTTCTCTATTTAGGATACCAGCAAATGTGTCAAGATGGACAGACCAATCTTATTACTAAGTTAAAAAAAAATGAGCTCTGTGGATAACATCTTCATAAGACCATATGCAAATTGACCACCATAAGCAACATGAGCAACACAAAGCTTGCGGAGTGGACAACTGTTTGGATGAAATGAAAATCGACATCAACGTACGTAGTCCATGTAACTCTTATCAACTTTGCAAGTTCCATGTATAATATACCAAATTTGACCATGACCGTTTCCATATTGTTTGCTTGTTTCAACTTTTAAATATTTTGCACCAATATTTAAAATTATTATACAAATTTGAAAAAGGAAAATATTACGAGTGTTTCTCGCTTAAAACTTCTAATATCAAAATATAATAGATAAGATTCGATCTCTATCAACGAATTTTCACTCCTATAACGACAGCCATTTTGGTTATTAATTTTATTATATGACGAAATATATTTATGCAAAAATAATTCACATGGTTGAAATTATTTTTTGAAGGAATATTATCGTGAGTGGATATATAAGGATGATATTTTATTTGAAGAGATTGTACATATTTGGGTTTGAGGCAACTTCTTAATTGGCGGTGGTTTGGTGGGGTATCTTCCATGTTACCCCCAAACGCTTTGATATTTCACGCTTCTTTAATTTTATTTGTCTACACAAAAGCTCACAATCAAAAAATATGAGAATTCTTTTTTTTTATTTTGTTTCTGTTTCTCTCTTTTTGTTCCATTCTGTGGTTGTTATCCAAGTTTGGCATTTTCTGTTTCTTAACCACTTTATACCTCATATTTTTTGTACATATACAAATTCAAAACAATATCTAAAACACTTGCCACATATTTCATCTATATTTGTCGACTATAGTTCAAGGATTTTTTTAGGAAAGAAAAATATCTTAGTAATATCTTAGTCTATCCTTTTCCTTTTTATACGAAAGGTCTTGTAAGTGCATATATCTTGTCAAGTAGTAGAAAGTAGAGTATAATATCACAAGTGAAACTACAAAATTGGACAAAATAAAATTAGAAGGAAATATAAAAGGAAAGATAAAATCACATGGTTGTGGCTTGTGGGTCACTCAAAATAGGCCCATATAATTCGAAAGGCCCACACAAGTTATTGTTCAAAAAGCTAGAAAATAAGTAAGATTACGTGGAGAATCATTTTGACAAACAAATGAGTGGAGAAGAAAGGGGATCATTAGTAAATAAATGTGATCGGGTCTAGTAGGGCTTCGATTAGTCTATTTCCCAAATTTATCTCTCTGATATATCAATTTCAAGTCACTTGGTCTCATTTCTTGTGATTCTAATTCGATTTCGTTATTTTCTTCCCCATGATTCGTGTCCCGATCCGTATCATATATTTGTTGTAATTTTTGTATCATAGCAAAAAAATATAAAAAGAATAATGAAGTTGCGTTTATTTTGTTGATATATAATTTTATTTGTTGACGTTATAGCAGTGTTGAATGCACTGAATTCGGTGACGTTAGGACACGAATTGTTAATGGGCTAAATAATAATTATATGGGCTTTGTACGATGGGCCAGTAACGAGTGATGAGAATAGTAACTACCCAATAAGCTGAAGACAAATTTGGAATTAGGCTTCCTGACAAAACAAAAAGTTGATGGGCTCAATTTCAATCCAATTTTTTAGGATAACAAATCACACAAAGAGACAGACTATAGAAGCTATATAGAGTATTGCTATTGCAGAACAGTTTTGAAGCATTCTTCTTCCCCTGCAATGGCAATGACAATGACAAAAAAAGACTACAAAAAAAACCAAGTTTACTTATTTGATCAGTTTCATCCCAAAAGTAACACAAAGCCATGTCTGTAAACAATGTGACATGGATTACAACTTATGAATCCCAGAGAATGGATTGAAAGACAGGTTTACTTGCGAGGAGCTTTCTTCTTTCCTGCAATCGCAACGGCTTTGCCCTTTTTGGTGCGAGCGTTAGTTTTGGTTCTTTGTCCTCTGCAAGGCATTCCATGTCTATGTCTACTACCTCTGTAGCAGTCTACTTCGACCAGTCTCTGTATTTCCGATCCAACACGCCTCCTCTTTAAAATCGAAACAAACAAAAAAAACAGTTTTGAGAGACAGAAAGATAGAAGAGTAGCTTTAAGACCATGATAAGAAAGTTGAAAGTGATCGGATAAAAGGATTATACCAATTCATCACCATGCTGGTGCTGGCCAACTTCTTC
>NW_003302486.1:0-13611 GCF_000004255.2 Arabidopsis lyrata subsp. lyrata | reverse complement strand
AAACTATTATTGGGCTTTTAATTTCTTGAGAGAGGCCTTGGGTCAAGTAAGACCATGCGCACTAGTAAAAGTGGGGTGTGTTAGTGTTGTTTTATTAATAAAATAATGAGAGTTGAAGTAATAAAATAATGTAAAATTTTTTGTCTCATAATTAAATTCTATATCCGGTTGTAAACATACACGCGGATTTCGTTACTGACACAACTTTTGCAATAAAATCGTTTATTTTAATACTAAAACCCATGGTGCGATTGCACCGTTGTGTTTGCTCTAAGGCTATACACCGATTACTAACTCGAATATTATTTAATTTCTTGGGATAAAACGAAATAATAAACAGTATTTTGTTGAAAAACATATATAAATTATGGATATAAAGTAATTCAAGACTTCAAGTTAATCTTGAGCGATCTAACTACAGTATTTCTACAGTTTTATATATATATGTGAAAACTACAGTTTTGTAACTTTTATTCATTTATTTATTTATTTTTCATCACTTCAATTTAAAGTTTTTTAAAAATCAATTTACTCTCTAATTTTCAAATTTTTATATACTTGACACAAAAATTTTGTTTACTTTAACTATTTTGTATCCATTACCACATAATTTGGTTAAGGGTAGAATTTGGCATTTTGCGAATATATGTCAATTTAAAACGTGTAGTCATTTTCACGTAAGAAACTTGAAAAAGTTGGCAAAAGGGTACGACAATGACTCGGACGTGTTAAGCACGGGACATATTTTTGTATCTGTGGACCACAGACTGTGGTCTATATTATTACATTCCCTTTCCCATTCTATATTTAAGAAGATATTTTCAAAATTCACGTCAAATAGAAAATAGCTCTTAGTTAAGTTTTTACTTAAAATGGTGAAAATTAAATTAAAAATTTATCGAAAGATGCTTCTCAAATTTGTGATCGGAACCAACTCTTAGGTCAGACGTATTAGATGTTACGTCTCACATTAAGACAAAATGACAATTTGGAAAAATTTATAAGTGGTTAATTAACCCTATTAGTTATTTAAGTGGGTCGTGCCAAACTTCACTTACAGCGATGTCAACAAGTGAAATGTAGTAGTATATATTTGATATATTAGTGGCAAGTGGCAACTGGCAATACACTGA
This sequence comes from Arabidopsis lyrata subsp. lyrata, assembly GCF_000004255.2. Taxonomy (NCBI): domain Eukaryota; kingdom Viridiplantae; phylum Streptophyta; class Magnoliopsida; order Brassicales; family Brassicaceae; genus Arabidopsis; species Arabidopsis lyrata. Next base: position 12,478 of record NW_003302486.1, on the reverse strand, counting down.
GATATAATTTATCTCAAAGTATAATAAGAATTAGGAAGAGAGGGCATGAACAGTGCTGCTTATTCCACTGGTCAAATATTTTAATTTTATGAAATATCTTAGTCTAATTGCTCACAATAATTGTTTTAATTTTAAAGTCAAAGCCTATATTGATATGTTTAGTACTCGTATAATTCTATAGTAGATTTCCGTACATTTCTAAACTATTTTAGTATTTTTACTAGGGAGAATTGTCCAGAATGCCACTTTTGGGCCAAAACTTACACCCATGCCATTTTCCGTTTGGGCTTTTGCATTTGCCATTTTTAGTATTGCGAAAAGTCTGTTTTGCCCTTAGGTCAACGAGCGCCATCTTTGTGATTTCAAATTTTTTTTCTTTCTGCAGCAACGATGGCTCTGTTCACGGAGGTGACCGATGGCACTGTAGACATGTCATTTGTGTGGCTGAGATTTCGTAGGGTTTTGCTTTTCTATGGATGTAGTGAAGAGGACTTAAGTACCAGGATATTATATAGTAGTTGCCCTCTTGTGGACATTGTTAACAAAATTTGGTGCCGTCGTTCTCCCGAGATCTATCGAAGGCCACAGTAAGAATAAAGACTACATCAGAGTTATGGATCCGCAGGTAATAGTTCTTGATTCATAGTTTAATTTCCACTTACTTGTTAGTAGTCAGGTCCTGGTGTAAGTGTTTGAATGATATTTTAAGACTGATTCCCAATTTCTTTCTATTCACAATTGTAGTAGTCTTTCCTCCAGTTGTACCTGTAAAGGTAAATGTAAAGAAGTTACTGATAATTGTATTTAACAATACAGGGATCACATGTGCCTGTCTTTGTAATCGCTGGCAGTTGGGAATGCTCTGATAAGGGTATATGGGATTTCTATATTGCAAAAGAATGTTATGCACGCAGTATATCTATGAATGTTGGTATGAGCTACGAGGATCTAATCTTAGCTGTCCGTAAAGAGTTTGAACTGGAGGGACTGAGCTTCAAACCAAAATTAAGCTACTGGCTTCCCTGTCAACTTTCTGTGTTTGCAGTGAATTCAAGACCCCCTGTCATCATTACTAGCACCACGAGCGTCAGAAACTTCTTGGCTGTAAAGGAAACTGCAGTTCATCTAAATCTCTTATTGTCTCTTGAACCTGAAACTGGTGATGATATTGGCGTGAGGCTGAGAAAATCTTTGGTTCCTGCTGAGAAGGGTAAAGATTTTGGTGGGGATGAAACTGCAGAGGCTTATGCAGCGGTACTGCCAATTGAGGAAGCCTTGCCTGACAGCAGATACAATCTTACTAGCAAGCACAGTGGTGTTAGGAGGCGGCTATTTGTTGACACGGATGCATCTTGTTCAAAAACGCCAATAAAGTTCATCTCTGTTCCATCAAGTAGTGAGGAGTCTAGGAAAAATGATTGTGGCATCATTAGACTTGGTGATGCAGATACACCATCACTGTCTGCTCACTCTGAAGATAACAATGCAACAGGTATAGTGGGACTGCGAGACGTAAGTGCTGAAGAGGATGAAGAGTTGATAAGAGCAGTTGAAGATGTTGAGAAGCGTCAAAATGAGCTACGGATGCGTAAGGGTAAAGGTAAATGCAATGATACTGAGGTTGATACAGGCAGTAATCATACTGAAGATTCTGACACAGATGGGCTTGTTTCGTCAGGGACAGAAGATGATGATCTTTGTGATGAGGATTACTGGAATTTGGCATTCGACAGCCAATATCCTTTTGACTTCAATGCATCTTTATTCCAGTTAGGACAGCCAACAACAGATGTCATATCGCCAATTGTTGAAGATGGAAGATGTGATACTGGGGAGGAGGACATAGGTGCAGCTGTTCTGTCATACGTGACAAGGGAAAGAGAGGAACCTCAGTTTGCAAATGAGGACAACCTTAGAGCAGAGGTCAAAATTGGACGAGAGGGCAATCTTGGAGGAGAGGACAATGTTGGAGGAGAGGGCAATCATGGAGGTGAGGACAATGTAGCAGGGAATGCATCCCCCGGTTTTTATGATGATTACCTAGTAGCCAATGATTCCTCAGGATTTTCTGATCGCAACCAAGGTGGGCCTAGTGGACTGACATTTGCTGTGGGGAACCACAGTGAGCCTGGCTCCTCTGCTTTTGGTGTAAACGACCAACCCGGGCCTTCTTCCTCTGTAGTTGCTGTGGAAAAGCAAGCGACGGTTTCATCAGCATTGCCTTTGGCTACCCAACTCGGTGATTTAGAGGATGTGTTTGTTGATTACACACAGAGAGGCGATGCTGAACCAGTTTTTGATGACATCTACCAAGTAACTAACACAGATGGATGTGCCATTATATCTGCTGAAGAAGATGCAATATATATTGGTAGAGTGTTTAAAAGTAAAGAGGATTTACAAAACACTTTAGCCATATATGCCATCAAGAGGTTGTTTCATTTTAGGCAAACAAAGTCAGACAGAAAGCGGGTCATATGTGTCTGTATTGATCGACATTGTAGATGGAGAGTATTTGCACATAGGGTATCACAGTATTCAGAAAATTATGAGATCAGAAGAGCAACTCTAACCCACACATGCTCCATCACTTCTAGGTCACAGTATGAGAAGCAAGCTTCAGCAAAAGTGATCGCTGCGGTTTTAAAAGATAATTATGCCAACGGATTGCCTGGGCCACGCGCAGTTGATATTCCGGATATAGTGCTAGCAGAGCTCAAAGTTTCAGTAACATACATGAAGGCATGGTATGCTAAGGAAGCTGCTCTACTTAAAAGTCGTGGGAGTGATGAAAAGAGCTACAAGCTCCTAGCAGTTTACATGTACCTTTTGGAAAAAGGAAATCCGGGAACAGTATATAAGCTGGAATATACTGCTGGAGGAGCTGTTGCAAAACAATTCAAATACTTATTCTTTGCTCTTGGAGCAAGCATTGCAGGCATTAAGTTCATGCGAAAGGTAGTACTTGTAGATGCAACTGCTATAAAGAACAAGTTTATGGGGGTCCTTATGACTGCAAGCATGCAAGATGCTAATTTTCAAGTTTTTCCAATAGCGTTTGGAATTGTTGATGCAGAGAATGATTTGGCGTGGACCTGGTTTTTTACTCAACTCAGCTCGCTTGTCCCTGATGCAGAGGATATAGTCCTTGTTTCTGATCGGCACAGGTCCATATATTCTGCGGTTCGAAAAGTATATCCACTTGCCTTTCATGGAGCATGCGCAGTCCACATTGAAAGGAATGTTAACGCTAAGTTTCCTGGGACAGGCCTCTCAAGCCTTGTTTGTAAAGCAGCTCGTGCATTTAACTATGGTGACTACAAAGAATGGTATGCTGAGATTGAAAGGAGAGACAAAAGGTGTGCAGTGTTTTTGGATGCAATACCTCTTGAACACTGGACACAAGCATTTTGTAAAGCAAAGCGCTACAATATGATGAGCAGCAACATTGCTGAGGCTCTAAATGGTGCATTAGCAAAAATCGTTGAACTTCCCATTGTTTCAATGGTAGAGTCTATCAGAACAAAGTTGATGGAGTGGTTTTGTTTCAGAAGGGAGAGAGCAAGAAAACTATTGGCTTCGGGAGAGCCTATAACACCTAATGTGAACACATTACTCCTCCGGCACCACACTGATTCAGCAGGTTTGGCCGTTAAACCAGTTTCAGCATGGAGTTTCCAAGTGTCTTTGAAGGAAAAGAAGTTCTATGTCGATTTAGCAGAAAAAACATGCAGCTGTTTGCAGTTTCAGAAGCTGGAAATCCCTTGTTGTCATGCTCTAGCAGCAGCAAGAAGAAACGGCGTTCCAGTGCCAGCTCTTGTAGGTGAACACTACACGGTTAAAGTCTTTGGTGCAAGCTACGAGAAATTTATCTTCCCTGTGCCTAATGAATGCGACGTACAAATTCCGGTAAATGTGCAAGAAACAGAATTCATTCCACCAAAAAATAAGAACGGTCCTGGCCGTAGGAGGAAAAGAAGGATCCCTTCCACTGGAGAGTACCAGGTAAGATGCAGCCTATTACTGTAATTGATAGAAAAAAATGTCACCACTTGTTTAGAAATTAACTGTTTGTAAATGTTTCTGAAGGGTTCTAAGAGGCGCAAGACTGGACCTCATAAGTGTTCTACATGCCATCAAAAAGGCCATAACAGAGCTACTTGCAAAAACATGCCTGGATAAGGTACATGACTGAAATTTCAATATGTTGACTTTGTTGTGTAGATTGTAATCAAAAGCATATGTAGTTAATGTTCATAGCAAAACATGTGCAGGTGAGTCAATGGGGAGGAGTACTTTTTGGTCCAACGAAGCGATAATGTAAGTTGTGAAGGTTATTTTTGGATTGGTCAGACAACGACCATGGACACATGTGGTTAGCAGCAATGGTGATACCTTTTGGTGTATTTTGAGTACTCTACGGCTGATGCAAAGCCGCTGTACAGCTATCTGGCGACCCGCTAAGTGCACTTGGCTAAAAGCCAACTTTCAAACAGATTGTGCCTTCAATGTACGTAGCACTTCTGGTAATATGCAGGAATGTAATATTAAGATGTAATATTAAGCTGCTGCTTAAACAAGTCTACTGATATGTGTCCTTTAACTAGTAATGAAAACTGCTTCTGTTGGTGTAGATGGAAACTCGGTGCATTGATATTATAGGCGAGTAAAAGGTGCATAACATTATACATTTCAGCATAACTCTCGGAATCGAGTCGCATACATAAAAACAAAACATCTGCGGCAAAGACTAGTGACCCTAAAATTATTTATAAAACAGTTAGGGAGACCACCACCAAAACGTAAGGAATTGTCATAACGGCCAGCCCTTGGAAATCTCATGGATGTAACTTGGTGCAGAACCATTTCACCAACCTCAACTGCTTCCTCAATATTAGGAACAAGATTAAAAAATGTTTGCATCACCTCCATACCTTGGTCAAAAGATCCACAACAAACAAGAACAATTCCCAGCGCAAACCTAGCATATAGGATGTGTGGAGCAGCGGCTCCTAACAGGTCAATTGAACGTTGGCAAGGTCCTTCTTGAGCAGCAAGCCGTAAGCCTTCAACGTAGTGAGCAGATGGGTTGGCAGCATCCAAACACCGTAAAAAGAAGGGCCGGTAGAGAGAACCAATATTTGCAAGATGAGGTGCAAATACAAACTCATCAATATCAACGTCCTCAAGAACACTGACATCAAAGGCAAGGGCCATGCCTTCCGATCCAGCAGCTACAAAAGGGCCAAGCTCTCTGAAACCATGCTGTGAGAGGCGGCGAACAATTTCTAGAAGCAGAGCATGTGGAATGGAGTTCATTTCATGCAATTTGGTGTTTGTTTAGCGTAGATTGCAAATAAAGAACAAGTGTGTTTATATAGAGTAAATAAAGGGGAGAAATAGGAGTAATGTGGTGCAGAAATGCAGGTGGGGGTTAAGCGTCAAATATTTCATATTGAATGATGTAGGTGGCACAGGAGGAGCAAGTGGGAATAAATATAAGTGGACAAGTCCTTACGTGTGGAAGGAAAAGAGACAGTGTAAATTACATTAAAATAGAAAATAAGATAGGTGCAAATACATATTACAAGCGTGGTTGCAGAAAAGGTAGAGGAGTGATAGTAATGGGAAAAAAATAGTTGTTAACATAGAAGAAGGAACATAACAGTAAACCAATAAAAAAAACAATGACTGCAGCGTCTGTCTATGCGGCACCGAGTACGAAAACAGGTAGGTATGTCAACATAGTTCCAAGTGTTACCATGGGAACGAATCTTAACCGGACCTAGTTGAATAATGTGGCGAAAGACCTTGCTCCCAACTGCATCAGCTGCTCTCCACGAACCAATGTGAGAGACAAAGGTGTCAATTGTGTGAAGTGCATTTTGGTAAAACCCAAGGCAAATCTCAAGCAACGCTCGAGCAAACCAAGCATGAGGTGGACTGTTACCAATGGTGTATAACAAGTACAGAGCGTCTTCTGAGCGCCCACATTTGGCAACAAGCCTGATACTCTCAAGGTAAATAGCAGTTGGATTACGAGACTCAAAGCAACGGCGGAAAAAAGGACGATAAATAGAGTCTTCGTTAATAAGCGCAGCATCATCAAGAAAGGGTTGAAGGCTAACATTGTTGAGAACAATGGGATGAGATGCTAGAGTGTGGCACAGTTTGGAAGCAAGCAGCAAACCCCCAAGAGACTTAAACGAGTCCTCCCCAACACGGGAGACAATATCTAAAGCAATGTTAATGTCCAATTTTTCCATTGAAGGGGTAACAACAAACTGTGAACAATTTTGGACTTTTAAAGAAAAAAACATGGAGTAAGTGGTATGAGGTATTTAATGTCAAATAAGGTAGTGGGTGGGGAGCGGGGAAGTGAACTATGACATTAATGGTTTGTAAACGTGAATTGTATTCTCAATAGACATAATAAACAAAGTATACGAAACCTATATAGTAGCTGAAAGGAAGACAAAAAGCGAGGAAGTGAACTAAGAGAAAATAGAAGTTATAAGTGCATGCGAGAAGAGTTGCAAATACATGAAGAATGTACCTAAGGATTCACATTAATACATAAGTAAAGAAGAGCAACTGTAAAGCAGTGTAGTAATGCGTAGAAGCGAGAAACTAGTAAGAGAAACAGTAATAGATTCAAGCGCGGGAGACAAATTCTGCGTAGAGATCCATGGCATAGTGCATTCTGATATTGTCAACTTGCTGGTTTGTCATGGCCCGAAGAGGTTCAATTAGCTGATGAGAGTGGAGTTCAATAAATTTAAGGCACATTGGGCCACAGTCGCCACCCCTGTGATTTTGCGTGATATTTGGAAGGCGGTTGAACGTGAAGCCAGTTGACGGCCATGTAGATGGCACATCTACACATACAGAGCGAAGCAACGAAGGCAACATTTGAGCTACAGGAGACATGTAGGATACAACCTTCCTAGCAGAAGTGCAGTCTTCAAACGGGTCAAGGATGTCAATATGACCACGGGGAAGATCTACAGCTAAGGCAACCCAATGTCGCTTACCCCAGTTCATTGGGAGATAGACAATGTCCACATCTGTGAGCCACGCCAACTGGGAAGGACGCCCATCAACTAAACCACGGGCATAGGCAATCAAAAGAGGGTTCCAAGAATAGGCAGTTGTATTGAGGTTCTGGCTGAAACTCATAAACCTACTGCTCATAATCGAAGTGAACATGGAGTCGAGAACTGTAATTCTGCGCGACGCCAGATAAGAACCATGTTTTTTCCAAAGGAATGTCACCATGCAGTCAATGTGCTGGAAAGAAGAAATTTAAAAATGCAGGAAATGTGAGTAACAAGTATGAGGGAAATCCACATAGGGAAAAAAAACAACATAATGAGCTGTAGTAAAGAGAAGACTTACCAAGCTGGATAGCCAGTTTTTGGGTTTATATATGGCAGAGAAAAAAGAAGCAGGGTATGGCTGGCCATTTATAGCGTATTCACTGCAAAGAAGAAGGCATTAAGAATATAATGAAGGAAACTATGGAATGGATAGTAAACTGAGCCATAATCGTGTAAGTGTATGATGCACCTGCCCGAAAATTGGGATAGCTGATGGACGAATTTTGTAATAGATGCGGAGCCAACACTGTCAAGCGTACTGATAATGTATGTAGAACTATCAACAACATTCTTTGGCTGACTACCGTGTTTTTTGCTGCGCAAGTTCATAGCAGGGCCAGAGAGCAATTGCTGTTTGGAAGGCTTTGCAAGGCTAAAGGAAGCAGGATTTTTCTTGCGTTGGCTAGTTTTCTCCAAAGAAGAAAGTGGATGATGTTTGTCAGAAAAGACACATGTGGTATGATCGGCAGAACCATCATTGGGACATGGTTGAGACAGATGTTTGACTAACGCAGGATGGTGGGTTGGCAGAACATCTGTGCTATTTCTAGGGAGTGGCAAATTTGACACAGGTACAATTGGTGGAACAAAGCTAGATCCCTTTTCAGAATCAGGCATCGCAGCGGCAAGAACAGTGGGGGGAACCTGTCAAAAGAATAGAGTGGCGGAAGCATAGTAAGTCAGATGTGCAGAGCTTAAGAGAGAGTTAGCAGCATGAAATAACAATTTACCAAAGAGCTTAGCAAAGGAAGAGGAGAAGAAGGAGGGACATGAGGTTGAGTGAGCTGCGGACAATGGTCAGAAGAAGCAGGTTCTGAAATCTTGGAAGCAAAGCGGGAGGTGTCAACTGTGTACTTAGCAGCTTCATCAAGCAACGATGTACAGCGTGTCTCTTTCTGCAAAAAAGGAAGGACGTAAATAACAAATAAAGTAGGACATAGGGCAGTTTATTGAAGTTAGAGGAAATCTTAAACATAAAACAACCTGAGGAAACAACTTATTATCTGGCCGTAGCAGAGAAATAGGAGTACTAGATTGAGAGCAATTAACTGTAGGAGCATTGTTCACAGTAATTGTAGGAGAAGAAGCCTTGCAAAAAAAGGGAAATTAGCTACAATAGTATCCAAAAGCATATTATATAGTAGCATCAACAAGAGCCTTACCGTTGGGGGAGGAGCATTAGCGGTGGTATCGCGAAAGCCAGTACAAGCTTCAGACGAAGCAGTTGATAATGAGCAACTTTGGGAGAGAACATCATGGCGAGACCCACGACCAGAGCAAGACGAAGCTAATTGTTTAGCAGAACGGTTGTCTACTTGTTTCGAAGAAGTTGAACGATTTGACAATGATTGAGCAGGAATCCCAGCACAACCAGAACGTGTTACACGTGCAAGTGAAGGAGAAACAGCAAGAGTAGGAGTACTTTTAATAGTCGAAGGTGCAACTACAGCAGGTTGATAACCGTTGTCAATAAGATCACGAACCTCAACTAGCAAAGATTCCTTAAAGCTTTTAAATTTTTTCTCAACAAGTGTGGCAGCCGCTTTGTGTTTGGAAACAGGAGGAGACCGTCCATCCCGCTTAACCTTTTTCTGCCCATTGACTTCACCCGAACTTGAACTTTCAGAGGCGCAAGCATTACATTTACGCTTTCGAGAAGACCTTAGTGATGGCAGAGATGCATCACCACCAGGCCAGATGGATGTATGAAACTCAAAGGCTGATGCAATAAGGGTCTCCAGATGGGTAACCTTAGGGTCACAATGGGCTGAACCTACAAATCCAGGCGCAGGTGTTTGTGGCAGCAAAACAAACAGCTGCAGAAATTGACGATTAATGAGGACGCTGAAAAAAAAATACAGGAAAACGAAGCAAGTACAAGCAAAGGAAGAAGCACATACAGAACGAGAATACTCTAGACGCATAATGTTTGACGTATGGTATGACTTGCACTTAGGAAGTCGAGGAATGATTTGGTCGAGGAAAGTAAACTGCTCTCCTCCATTGGGCAGGTACTTAAGCAGTGATGGGATAGACTTGAAAGCAAACAACTGGATAGAAAGCGGAAAGCCATGGACAGCAAGAGATGATTGTCTAAGCTTTCCTACAAGGGTGGCTGTATTGTCAATATAATTACCAACTTTCACCATCCGCAGCATCCGGTGAAAAGAGTGTCTTCCCCAAGGATATTTGAGAAAGAAGTCAACATCTTTCACCATTTCAACCACCTCCATTGATGCTTTAACTGGTTGGGACCGACAAAGCAAAATACCTTCTACAATAACAATGAGACAAATCCTGAATTTACGCCAAGGGGCCATAGTAGGCTCGCGCTTAAGACGGGCAAGAAGTTCCTTAACAGTAACAGAACCAGGTTTACCACCAATTAACTTATACCAATAAGGTGAATCACCTTCAGCATGAGATGTTGCAGCTTCAAGTTCTGACTGCGGAGGTAAATCACAACAAGATAAGCCAGTGACATCATGAAATTCTTTTAGGGAAAACCTCAAGGGCTGACCACCAAAAACAAACCACATTTCCGCAGAATTAGTTGTATGCAGCTGTCTACAGAGCATCTGGTGCACCAACTGGCCAGACAATGAACAGTGACGAACAGGAAGGGAGAAAAGGGCCCCAAGAGGAGATGCCAACAAAGATTCCAACTCAGGCATACCTTCAAGAACTTTCAATATATCAATTAAGTACTTAGGTTTTGAATACGAGTTGATACGAACTGCATGACCAGGATAGCAATCAACAGAAAAAATTCTGTCCGGAAGGACGCCTGCAAATAAGAACAGCAAAACCAACATTGGTGTCAGCTGGAAAATATGGTACATACTTAAAAATAAGAACTGGGGTGCCAGTAAACCCAAGCAGGAGTGTATAGGATACTAAACCCTAGGAGCCACTGGGCTGCCAGTAAACCCAAGCAAAAGTGTATAGGATACTAAACCCTAGGAGCCACTGGGGTGCCAGTAAACCCAAGCAGGAGTGTATAGGATACTAAACCCTAGGAGCCACTGGGGTGCCAGTAAACCCAAGCAGGAGTGTATAGGATACTAAACCCTAGGAACCACTGGGATGCCAGTAAACCCAAGCAGGAGTGTATAGGATACTAAACCCTAGGAGCCACTGGGGTGCCAGTAAACCCAAGCAGGAGGTATAACAGAGTAAAGGGTAAAATACAGCTTCACCGAAGAACAAATGTAAACGAGACTACACGGATACACCCTAAAAGGCACAAAACTAGCTACCAAAATCAGAGTTCTGTAAGAAAAGGAATGAAGAGCAGAGCAGAAGTATGCGAACCTGGTCCAACGGAGGGAACTGCTCCACTTCCAAGTGAACCCATTGAAGTAGCAGAGAACTACACAGGAACAGGCGAGATAGAGATAAGCTAGTAAAGGATGAAAGCAATTGAAGCCTCAGAGAAAAGAAAAGGCTCGGTTTACTGACCAATGAAAGAGTATGGTCGTTGGCAGAACCAGAAGCAGGCGTACAATTTCAATATGCAGTAAATATCTCAACCTATACATGACGGAAGAAGAGCGTATAGAGGGATTAAGACATGCAACGGATGAAATCAAACCCAGAAATTTCGAATCGGGTAGACAAAATTACAGTAAATCTTACCAATTGCAGCTTTGTCGATCGATCCAGAGGCAAGCAATTGTAGATCTAGGCAATACAAACTCGAGAATGAAAGATAGAAACGAAGAGCAGTGGTGCGAGACTGTCTGTTTTCCCCGCCGACAGACTTTGTACAGTGAAGCAGCTGATGATTTAAGTCGGATTTTTTAAAAATGAATTATAAAAACACGTTACGTATTTCTCTGTCTGTTCGGGCAGAGGAGTAGTCATATCGGGCAGTGGAGTAATACAACAAAAACAAAAACAGTTTGTCGCGTAATCAAGGCTAAATCCGTAAAACTACATGGTCGGAAAATGGCAAATTCGAAAACTGTTCAGAAAAGGATAAAACCTACAAATGCCACGCTAGAAAAGGATAAAATCTGTAATTGATTCTTATATATATTTTGAATCCAGACACTAGTGATGCTTAACTACTGTTGTAAGAAAAAAAAATCCATTTCAGACTAAACTATATCTTAAATATGTAATCAAATAGTATATATCCACTAATTTATACAATAAGATATTATTATTCAATAAAAATTATGGACCACAAATCCACAACTTCTTAACAGAAAAAATATCTCTTTAATTTTTGTGGAAAGGAAAGTGTCGTTATTGTCAATATTACTTCACTTAGAAAAATAGGGTACACTTGAAATAACAAAATTATTAAATCGTCATAAGAATAAATTTTAAATACATTCTTATATATTAATTTAGAACTATATTTCAAGAAAGTCCACTCTATACTTCAATAATATTTTAAAATCATATATTATGAATTCGCCAGTTAGTAAAACAAACTATACTACTAGTAGTAGTTAAAATAGAATTGCTTATTACTATGGTTTATAAATAAATAGTATGGAAAAATTATGGACAAACTCATGAAATTCATCAAAGGTAGGGCCTTAACTTGGCAATTCCCAGAGCCTATCAAGCAAAAGAAAAAAAAAATCAAAGGCTGTAACTTTTCTAAATTCATTGAAAAATAAAAAGTTTTACTTATGATGATATATGAGTCTTGGAAACAGCTAATCTCCAAATCAGTTCAAATGTGGCTATGTTTCTCTGCCAATGTTCTTAACAAGTTATATAATTCATAAATTAGAATTTTGCCATTTTCTAATATATCCACTGAATCATGAATACACATTGTTAGATGAGTTTATCAAATCATAAAACTTGTATCACACAATCCAATATTATCTACCAAAATAATAATAATTAGACATCTGCATAGAGAATGTTTATATGGATTACAATCATGAGTTCATGACTTGAGTTGTTAGAATGGAACATTTTCAATTGACTCAACTAATATAATTTTTGAGAATAAAATATTTAGAGGGGAACTTAATAATGAATCTGAAAATATAATAATTGCAATTCATGAAAGAAGTTCTCTAAAGCGGAAGCATCAACTAATAACATTAGGATTATAAATTTATAATGAA
>NW_003302487.1:10680-24147 GCF_000004255.2 Arabidopsis lyrata subsp. lyrata | reverse complement strand
ATAGTATACTCTATCTACGGCTGAAGGAACGAAGGAGGAACGTCAAGAAGCTGCAGTAAATTAAAGCCAGCGAGCCAGATAGACAACACAGTTCGTTTTTCTCTTCGGACCAATTTGTGGATAGAGAACACTCCGCAACGCAAAAATGTGGTGTTCTTGTTTCAAAAGAATAAAAATAATGAGGGATCTCCTTGTGTCACAAGAGAATCTCCTTGAGGATTAAGAGTACCAGCATGATGAAGCAGAGAATGACAAGAACAGATGCACACATCACCATACCTCCTTGTCTCTGTGTACGTTCCGCCTGTGGAGATTCACAAACGATTCCACTTAAAAATTTAGGCATTTTATGGTGAGAGAGAGAGTGAGTATTATTATACACACTGATCGTAAAAAAAGTTTACCTTTTGCAGCTGTTTGAGACCATCGTCGACGGTACTAGCAACGTTCTGGATATTATAGTCAATCCGATCAACTATCGTACCCTGTCATGACAAGTTTTGCTCTCAAGTTATAGTATTTCTAGAATCAGTGGCTCAGAAGCTAGACAACAGTTATAGTGTTATACCTGGTCTATCACAAGCGCGGAAAGATCCTTCATGATCTGAGCAAGCTCGCTTACGGATTCGACAACCTGTAGATGAAGCAGAACAAGAAGAAAGTGACAAGATTATGATTGTGTATGAAATAGGCTAACAATTAAGAGTTGCAAACACTAACCTGTTGAATCTCTTTCTCCCTCTCTACTGATATTTCCTCACTCTTTTTTATCTTGCTTATTTGATGCTCACTAAATACCTGTAGTGAAATTCACATCTTGCATTATTACAGACATATATAAAGATGAATTATGGGTATAGGATTGTGACAAAGGCATCATACCATATCATCAAAGTCATCATCTTCTGCATTATAGCTGCTTCCGTTCAGATTCATCTCTATATCCGATCCATCCTGATAATACATCACAGCCAGGAGTCAAAGTTTCTTGGAAATAAAGAAAATATAATTGTCCTGAAAATCGTAGAAATAACTAACAAGAGAATCTAGAAATTCATAAAAACAAAATATATTAGAGTGCAGCTGCAGAACAGATCGAGAAAGTCCAGAGCAACTCAGAATTACAAATAGTGAAGCCTTGAGGCTTGAGCATAGGAAATGTATAATGCTCATTGCATACCTCTTTTTGTAGTCTCAAACGTTTCAAATATGTAGACTGTTTCTTGCGTAGCTCCATAGAAAGGTTTTGGAGATCAGTAGCAAGAGATCGCTGTTATTAAATACAAGAGACTAAAAGTTGAAAATGTTGATGGAAAATAAAAGGACATGCGTTTAAGAGACACATCAAGTCAAGTACACCAAACCAACCTGGACGTTTTTTCTGACATTTGAATCTTCAGAAGGTCCAGCTGCAGAAAGCCTCTGAAGTTGCTTCTCAGATTTCTTCAATAGGAAGGTGATCTCTTGTGTCAAAGACTCGATTTGATGTTGATCTTCTTTACCATCCCCAAACGAAGGCATCAACGCTTTCGCATGAGCCTTTCCCAATTCAGCCATTTTGGTTCTTGCACGTTGAATGTAAACTGAAATCTCCTCAGATACATCAAGCCAATCTGGTGGTAATCCCACTGTTATTGTACCTCTACTAGGACATTGCAACCAGAAGCAAAACTTTCAGTTTACCAATAAGGCCACAAAAATTTTTCCATTGCTATTATCTTCATACTCAATAAATAGATGAAACAAACAAGTTGAACATTTAGCTTACCAATCCAAATCCTTAAAAACATTCTGCTCAGGATGACACCAATGTTGAAACTCACACTAGCAACTACATGAAGTGATTAATTTCTTATGCAATCACCAAATTTATAACATTTCAATGGCAGCGAGAGAGAGAGAGGGGAAGAGAAGTACCTCGAATTACCAGGATCCTCGGTACTGACTGGAGCATAAGACCGATTCGGATTCAATAGAGACGTGCTCGCCATCTCGATCACCGGGCCTAAGCCGGATTTAGCTCCGGTCAACGAAGTGTGCTCCGTTACCGTCGACGACGAAGACGACCCCATTGGAGCACGAACGCTCCTTAGAGAGCTTCTGTACTTCCTAAACAACAGCGTACGATTCCTAGTCGCCATAGCAGCTCAAATATAAACCCTAGAAGAATCTCAGTGATAAGTAACCAAGATCTCGGCGTCTAGATAGATTTTAGCTTCCCTTCCGATCGAAAGCTATAGATCTGAACAGGATCGCGGTTTCATCATAGACAAAGCAACGTAACAACGCGCGAAAAAAGAACGAATGTGACGGCGGAAACCGGCCGATTACCGGCGGGATCAAAGTTCTCCGACGGAGAAAAACAGCTCCGAGATTCACAATATAGAAATGTCTTCTTTTTTCGAAAAATTCATAAAAAAAAAAACATCCAATCGAGTATCGAGTGAATCGATAATCAATAAACAGTTGACAAAAAAATAAAATCTCCTGCTTTTGTGTGCATCTTTAACTGCGAAATCTTATAATAAAAACCAATTAAAATACGTCACGTGTCTAAAGAACAACAGCATGACGTTTATTTGGAAACGTCATGTTTCTGAACGTAGATTACACGTCGGGTAAAAGTGATAAAAACGGCATGCATTTTCGTAGAATTTACAAAAAGAGAGAGATAGAGAGAGTGGCCCAACATTTTTTCTATTTTTCCGCGAAAGATGGGTCAGCATTGAAAGCAAACGTTTTTATTTTTTTTATAAATAAAATAAATAGGTAACGAAATAAAAGAAATTATTATAGTACTCGTCTGTCTCCTCTGTCTCCTCTGTCTCTCACTCTCTATCCAAAATAATTAAAATGAGGAGAAGCCAAAAAAAAAAGAAAGACAAAACTTTGTTTAAAAACCGACCCAGAATCGTGGTCTTTGTAATCTGTCTTTTACCATTTTCGTTGGATTTCTTCAGACAATAATCAGACTCCGACGCCAGAATCATTTTCTTTCGTAAATCGATTCATTTTCTTCATAACTTTATTTGTTGAGTTTTTTCTTTCCGGGTTTTGATTTGGTTAGTTTTGTCAATAATGGATTCTGATTCATGGAGTGATCGTCTTGCTTCAGCTACAAGGAGATACCAGCTAGCTTTTCCATCACGATCTGGTTAGTTTAAAAGATGTGAATTTTTTCTCCCTCTCTTCTAAAAGATTACTATTTGGCTGATAATTGATTCTAGAGAAATATGAAGGAAAAGGTGGCCTTTTGTAGCTGATTTTATTGATTGATCAAGTATGGTTTGGTTATGATAAGAAAATTTTCAATGTTTTGTTGATTGTTGTTGGTTGGCTTCGGCCTTTGCTTGATTTCTGAGAAAATGGATGAAAAATATCCAAAGTTGCAGTCTTTGTAGCATTTCAATTACTCCTCATGTGATGCTACTATATATGCTCAGTGTTTGTGAACATGAGAAATTGAAAGATATTGTTGTTATTCTCAGAAGAGAAAGATGTTTCATATACTGTAACCACACAAGTAGAGTAGGGGTTTAGCAATTCCAGTTACTCTCTTTGTTTTATTATAGCTTTGCGGTATCTATTTGATGGATGTGCTTTTGGGATTGCAGATACATTCTTAGGGTTTGAAGAGATAGATGGGGAAGAAGAGTTCAGGGAAGAGTTTGCTTGCCCTTTCTGTTCTGACTATTTTGATAGTGTGTCTCTCTGCTGCCACATAGATGAAGATCATCCTATGGAAGCCAAGACCGGGGTAATTTTCTTTTTATCTTTTAATATATCCATTAATCACATTTGAAGCCAAAAATGTGTTTATGCAATTCTGTTCTCACATGATTCTCAAAGTTTCGACTGAGCTGTGTTGGTTCCTCTGTTGTTTGCTTCAAGGATATGACAAAGGCAACTGAATATATTGGCATGTTTATATCCGACTCACGAAGGAATAATAGGATCAGCTGTGTCTATTGGATCTTTTTTTGGGGGATTTTGTTTGGATTCCTTGACAACTGAGTGTTTAATCTAGTGAACATTGTTATTGCAGGTATGTCCAGTTTGTGCGGTTAGGGTGGGTGTTGACATGGTTGCTCATATAACCCTTCAACATGCTAATATATTCAAGATATCCTTTTCTTCTTCTTAATTCATATATAACAATCGATTTTCTATATCAGTGTTTCTATATTCCGCTGTTAGGTTGTGTTGTAACATCCTTAACGAGATATTACATGCACCGCAAGAGAAAATCAAGAAGAGGCGGGTCACATTCCACGTTATCGATCTTAAGGAGAGAGTTTCCTGATGGAAACTTTCAGAGCCTATTTGGAGGATCTTCGTGTATAGTATCTTCTTCCTCATCATCCAATGTAGCGGCTGACCCATTGTTATCGTCGTTCATTTCACCTATTGCTGAAGGGTTCTTCACAACGGAGTCATGTATATCTGCAGAAACCGGTTCTGTCAAGAAACCATTAACTCAGAGTATACCTGAAGGGTATATTTCCTCCTTCTCACATCATTTGCTTTGCCTAAACTCTTATGGTCACTCTTGTTAGTTAAAATCTGACATGTGCCGGTATTTCAAAGACTGTTGAATCTCTAAAGATCTGATTGAACTTTGCATTGGATCATTTGCTCATCTGTTTTCTTCTGGGATTTATGAGCCAAACTGAAACTCTATGATCAAGTTGAGTCTTATACACATACATGTATGGATCACTGATGAAGTTTTTTTGTGGATGATAGGAATGCAAAAATACCGTCTCTTTCAGCTGAGGATCATAAGCAGAAGTTGAAACGCAGTGAGTTTGTTCGAGAGCTGTTGAGCTCTACGATTCTTGATGACGGCTTATAATGGAGTAAAATGCTTCTGGTAACTTGTCAGCAATGAGGAAACTCCATGTTCTGTCTCAGGAGAAAGTAGGAAATTATTGTTTGTGGGGAGCAAATAAAGGAGAGAGAGAAAGAGATTATGAATGAGTGTAACTTATGAACACATTAATAGCTTCTGCGGTTAACGCTCCAATTGCCTGTAGGTCATGAAAAAAACAAAATGTATCTATTTCACGTATTTGCATTCAATCATTCGTTTCCAATTCCTTGATACAATCTGGTTAGTCAAAGTCTTACGTTTCATTGCTTGTGAAAGTTTGCATTGTACTTTCCTTAACAGAGAAATATCGGTTCCTACTTGTCATGGCAACGATTTCAGATTTTGTAGAGGCACATTTCTTCTTGAATCAGATTTCTGAAGCTCGTTAGCTGCAGTATTCAGAAAGTAACTAAAGACGAGACAAAATTAGCCCAATTACTATTAAAACAGTAAGCTTAAGACTGAAAAGATGGTAGGGGCTGCGCGAACGCAAACCCCCTCTGCCACAAATAATGACGTAGGCTCTTCCTCAAGGGAAGACCTTACGCATAGCACCCTTCCGATATGTGCAATGGAAGTCACTAGCCTAGGCCACTCGTCTTCTTGATCGCGAGTTGACCCCGTCCAGGTAAGTGATTTTCTCCGAGGCATGGCTCTCTTATTTATACTCTGTTTTAGAAGCCTCCTTTACTTCTTGTTACCGATGTGGGACTTTTGCTAAACTCCACATTTCCCACCGTTCTAAATTTTAGATTCTCTACTGGGCCGGTCTCTTTGGTGGCCCAAATTCAATTATTTTTACAAAGATGTAAATTGACCCACGTTTGGATCCAACTAACCTAGAATTTATCAAGTTTTGCAATGAGTTATTTAAAATAAAACTTTTTTGAAAGAAAAACCGTATACAGTAGTTCTTTTTTTTTTTTTTTTTTTGTTGTAGCGCCTGAATATGTTCTTCTTCATTCTTCGAGAAGATGAGTATGTCATCAATGTATATAAGGGCTGTGTGTAACAACGGCTCGAATATACGTGTTGACTAAGTCTAAACGACAGTCGTGTTTACAAGCAAGGGTTCACTTTCCAGGTAAAGGGAGCGATTCGGGCCTCTTTGCCTCTGTGTTGCTCAACCTACTATTAGGAACTGTGAACCCCGGCGAGTACTATTGACTGCCGTGTTCGACCGTCGTATTGACGGACCACTTATGCTAACCTTAAGAGAACAATACAGAATCGCGACTGTGTTTAGAATAGAAAGAAACAAGGTTTATGAAGAAAGTAGGAAGTCTGGAAAACTTAGAGAGACTGATCGTTTTGAATGTTCTGGAAAACAAACTCTCAATCAGTTGCTGAGTTGCGTCTTCCTTCTTTGTTGAATATTCGAGGAATGCAATCAATTGATGGATCAAGGTATCATATCAAGAACAAATTCTCCATGGGCATGTAAAGCGTTCTACGTTAATAATCGTGCAGAACAAGCAAGAGGAAAACTCAGACCTCTTTGCCTCTGTGTTGCTCAACCCACTATTAGGAACTGTGAAACCCCAGCGAGTACTATTGACTGCCGTGTTCGACCGTCGTATTGACGGACCACTTATGCTAACCTTAAGAGAACAATACAGAATCGCGACTGTGTTTAGAATAGAAAGAAACAAGGTTTATGAAGAAAGTAGGAAGTCTGGAAAACTTAGAGAGAAGTTAGAGAAACATTTTAGAGAGAGAAAGCTATTATGAAATTTTATGATATTTCAAGTTATGAAATCTTACAAGGGGTACACACTTATTTATAGGAGGTTTTTAAGGCGCTGACATAAGCGCTTACCTCAGCGATACATCATCGCTTACATCATTGCTTACATAATCAATACATCAGCGATTACATCATCGCTTACATCATTATTTATTTTACATGATTTTAAACATATCATATTATATTTTATATTTAACATACCACTTAATGATCCATTTCGAACTCCAGGATATGTTCTTCGCAGCAACCATAATGATCTCCTGGACATTCATACGAGTTTTCGATCATTTGTGCATCTTCTCCTGGTTGAACATTTATGTAGAATTGGAACTTCTTTTCGATTTCTTCAACATTTACTTCATCATCTGGGGATTGAGCATCATTGAAGTAATCGGCACAGTAATCTTGAGAAGTCACCTGGGGGTTTGTCTCTTCTTGTTTATCTTCTTTTGGACTGCTTGGTCTTCCTTTGTTGAACTTCATCATGTGATACTGTAAATCTTCATCAAGTTGCATCTGATAGTCGACTGGATAATAAACCCAGTTAGGTATGAACGGAATGGGGAATGTTTGTCTTGCATTGTTGAGGTGAAATGCATGAGTTTGAAAGTTCTCGTATGCTTCGTTGTCTTGAAGGTTGAAATCTGGACGAACTCCTCTTGAAAAATCACCGTGATGAATGAGAGTTGGAAGAGCGAGGATTTTGCTTGTTTTGCGGTTGACCTTAACGGGACGATGAAAGAAGTAGATTGAATGTGGATTGAAGAATGGGTTGAGTCCACCTTTCTTCAACTTCTTGAATGTTAGATTCGTCGCATTTGCGGATCTTCGTAGTTTTCCACTCCAGACAGTCAATGGTGAAAACCACCTTAGGAACGTTGAGAAGCTGTCTCTTTTGTCTTGAACAGTGTTGACGTAGTGGTACAGCCATTGGATGTCGAAAGCAATTCCTACAGTGTAGACTGCACAGAGATACCAGAGGAAACAGAGGACTTCTTCTGGCATATTTGAATTTTCGATCCTGTAAAGATGAGCAAACGGATAGTCAGGATGAATTCCCATTGGAACAATGTGATGACAGTTTACTCCATAGTTCGACCACTCTTGTATCCACAGATTTGTCTTTTCCCATCCATCTCTTCAAACAGTATTGCTCCCCAATACTTATCGCTAGCGTCTGTCTGTAGAATACGCATGCCTGATGAGGGAATCTTTAAAGGAGGTAGCTTTTGCACTTCTGCTTTTAGACTTTTGATAGCTTCAGTTTGTCGTGATGCCCACAAAGGAGGGTTTTTCGACAACATCTTCTGTAGAGGTCTTGTCATTCTGGAAAGGTGTGGAATGAAGTCTCCCACATAATTGATTACCCCAAGAAATTGTTGAATTTGTCGCCTTGTGAGATTTTCATCGGGAAAATCTAGAAGTTCTGTAGCTAAATGGGCCTGTGGTGTGAAACTTCCTTCTTTGATATGCATGCCAAGAAAATCAATGTTGGGCTGGGCTATTATCATTTTTCTGGCTGATAGCATGATTCCGCTTTTCTTGACGATGTCTTGAAACTGTTGTAGCGCCTGAATATGCTCTTTTTCGTTCTTCGAGAAGATTAGTATGTCATCAATGTATATAAGGGCTGTGTGTAACAACGGCTCGAATATACGTAACATTGCTTGCTGAAATAGCGATGGCGCCGTCTTGAGACCGAACGGTAAGACATTCCATTGAAGGTGTCTATTTGGAAGACAAAACGCAGTCTTGTATCTTTCTTCAGGATGAACACCGAGTTGCCAAAATCCTGACTTTAGATCAAACTTCGAAAATAATTTTGCACCTTGGAGATGTTGGAGAAGCGCTCTTTTATTTGGTAGTGGAAACTTGACATCTTGCAGATATTGGTTCAACGGCTTGTAGTCGATAACTAATCTGAGTTTTCCTCTTGCTTGTTCTGCACGATTATTAACGTAGAACGCTTTGCATGCCCATGGAGAGTTTGTTCTTGATATGATACCTTGATCCATCAATTGATTGCATTCCTCATTTGCCTTTTGCAACAGTGTTGGAGGCATTCCTGCATGGCTTGCTTTTGTTGGTGTTGTATGAACATCTTCTTTGAATGGTAGGGATACGAAGAAGCTTGAGTTTAACCATAGCGGGTGATTACACTTTTGAAGGAACTCCGTGTGTGAATCTGCACATGATGCCATCTTTAGTTCTTCTTCAATTTTGTTGAATTCTGCAGATATTGAGTCTTCGATTGAGAATAGGCGATGCATCGTGGTAAAAGCTTTGTAGAGGTTTTTCCATCTCACGCCTCTTGGTTCTAGAGAAATACCGAACTTCTTCTTCAGTAGCGAATAAGTATCCCACCCAAGGATTAAGTCTTTTCCAGGTGCAGATGAACCTAGTACTTCCTTGGTAACTTGACATCCTGGGAAAAGCTTGATCGTGATTGGTTTTGATTTTAGCTTGACCGTCAGAGATCCTGCATTCGCGACTCTGAAATCTTGTTGATGAGGCATCCACATGGCTCGTGAGAGAATCTTTGGATTTATGATTGTTGTATGAGCTCCTGTGTCGAAGAATGCGATTGCATGCACTGGCTTTTCTCGTTTGGAAGGATCAAAGATGGTTACTGGTAGATGTGGCGTCTGAAGTTCATCTTTCTGAGGGATCTGGGTAATCTTGTAACAACAATCATCGTCTTTGTCATCTTCGGATGAGGATTCTGAAGATTCGTCATAATCCGAATAACTGCATATAGCATCATTCTCGTCACTATCATAAGATAGTATTGACTCGAGATCGTGGTTATCAATATCAAGATCTGGAGCTATCTTGGATATCGAATGAATGAGATACTGCTTCTTCTTTTTAGACTTGTTTGGACAGTCTTTTGCAAAATGCCCCGTTTTTCTGCATAGAAAACATCTTGAAGTTTTCTCGAAGCTTTTCTTTTTCCTAAAGAACCGCTTGCGTTTGATCTTGTTGAAATATTTCGACTTCAAGAATGATTTCTTGGATCCTCTTCGAACTTTTCGTCGATCTTCACATGAACATTTTTTCTTTTTCGAACATTTGATGTTCAGATCTGGGCGAGCACATATCTTCGAAAGATGCTTTGACTTGTCCATGAATTCTGACCAAAATTCTTTTTGCTTGCAAAGCTTGTCAAGAGTCCTGAACACCTGCTGCTGTATTTGTCCAATCGAGATTTCTTCGATTATCTGCCCTTGATCTCTGATATACAGCTTTGTTTGTTGACTTAGGTAGTCGTCGATGGATGAGAGATACACCTGCTTCAGGCTTGGATTGTTTAGACCATTGAGAGCATAATACCTTCGAGTTTGTCGCTCGAAATGCTTTGCTAAATCTCTCTTCTTCAATGAACAACATTTCGCTGTGTAGAATTCTTCTTGTAGTTGTTCTTTCAAATGGTTTGGGGTGCCAACGAATTCTCTATGTATCTCGCCAAGAAGTAGAGGTATCGTTGTCTGATACACCTGCTGCTGCCGATATTCTCCAAGCGAATTCCACCATTCTTTTAATGCGCCTGACAGTCTTGATGTGAATTGTTGTATCACCACTTCTGTTGGGGAAGTGATTGCTTCGGAGGTCATCCATGCATGAAATTCGTCAAGACGACTATTCCATTTTTCAAAAGGAATGTCATCGAATGTGAACACCATTATCTTTGATGCAAATTGTTTCTTTGGTACACCTTGAGCTTCATAGCTCATCTCTTCGTCACTTGAAATTTCTTCATAGATTGGCTCTTCTTTTGGAATATGTGACTCGTCTCCGATTGCAAACTGATTTGGAAGAGATTCATCTGTTTCTGATTCATCGACGGAAGAGGTTGAATCTGAAAGAGCTGAGATGTGAGTCATTGTAACAATTGGTACTGACTGCTGCTCTTTTGATTGAACTTGCAATTCTTGTCTTTCATCATCAGATGCTTTTACGAGATTGTCTAGTAAACTAGACATCGAAAACTCGATCATCGCAATTTCTTCTTCTTTTGCAACATCCTCTTTCTTTTCATCTTGAGCGGACTCATGGCTTGATGAAGATGTGAAGCTTGGCTTCTTGGATGGATTGATGTGAAACTCCGAATCTTTGGTACGCCTTGGTTTAGTTCTTGCCACCTTTGTTTTGAAATTGCTGATTGAAGTTGTACCAAACCGAGATGTAAAGGCTTCATCCGAGGATAAGAATCCAGGTACAGGCTGTTTTGGTTTTGGATCTTGATATCCAGACAGAAATCCTGGAGAATATGATTCTTGATATGTGGGTAATCCAGATGACATGTAGTCAAAAGGATTATACAGATTAACTCGCTTCTGATTCTGGACTAGACTTTCTAGGCTTTTCTGAAGATCTTTGAGTTGATATTTAAGATTGGTTTGTTCAGCTTCTTTACTTCTGAACTGAGATGTATTGACCTTCATTTGTTTCGCCATAGCCATCATTTCTTGGTGCAAGTTGCTGAGTTTCTGTTGAATCTCTGATATGGCTCCTTGTAAACTGTTGAATCTTCTATTGTTGTTCTCTGACATTTGATCAACCTTGTGGCTAATGGATGTCAGTAATTGATTCTGAACAAAGGCATTTTCTGTTTGCCAGTTGAGAACCTTTTCTGTTTGGCTTAATTCGTCGGGTCCAGAGGAGTTGATGTTGTTTGGAACGATTTTTGGTGTATGCAGCACATTGTCTTTGACAAAGTCCTTTGGTGGAGGAAAATCCGTTCTTATCATCATGAGTTGCTGAGTTGCGTCTTCCTTCTTTGTTGAATATTCGACTATGAAGTCGTAGTTGCCTTCACCAAGTGGACCAACTGTAGGATCTCCTTCAAGGTAGCGTTTATAGAGTGGATCCTTCTTTTTTCTCCGTCTTCTTCGCTTTTCATCATCCGATTCATACGAATCTTCTAAACATGCGGTGCATGAACAGACATCGAAGTAACAATGTCCGTTTTCATCTTTGAATGGATATACAACAGTTCCGTTCTGACCAAAAGCGATTGGCTGTAAATCTTTCTTTTTGACGGGATCATAGAACTCTTGCTCTTCAATTTGGATAGTGAATTGAGTAAAGAGCTTCTTTTGAAAAGACGAACTTGGCTTTTCAAACTTTATCTCCGTGGTTCCGTCGCTTCTAGAGTGAAAGCTTACGTCAGATGACTGAATCGGTGCTTGAGATGCTTGATGTATCTTCTCATAGCTTGTTACCCATGACTCTGGCAGTTTTCGTAGCAATTCCTCACGAGATATCTGTCTCGGGATTTGAATAGAGTTGGGTGCTTGCGAAGCCGATGTGACTTCAAGGTATAAAGCTTCATCTGATGCTGGTAATGCAAGATCGAGAGCATGATCTTGGATTCTGTATACGATCTGATGATGTAGAGTTGCTGCCACACTTTCTTCTTGCATAGGTGCTCCGATTAGTTGTAATTGAACCTTAAGCGCCTTCAGGAGATTTGGATCTTGTAGTGAGACATTGAAATTGGGAAACAGTGTTATGAATACTGTTCCTGCGTTCAGCGTTGTTTGTACTGTTCCGATGCAAGCTTGTTGATAGGATTTGAGTCTTGAGTCAAGCAAAGCAATCCGTGCTACAACCGGTAAACCTTTTCGTGCGTGTAAGGTTAAACCGATTCGTACTACACCAAAGTGTAGGTGAGTGTAGCCCTGCTGCTGCCATAGCCTTGGAAGATGCTCTGGAATATTTAGCGAGATGAATTGCTCTTCTTCGGTAGCTGGAACTTGACATGATGAAAACTTGCTGGATTGCACATACTCCAATACTCGTCGGCTGGAAGATGGCTTGATTAGATCACGAACACCTTTTACTGAAAAAGCACTAGGCTTTTTAGCAAAGTATTCATAAGGATTAACCAACGGGAGAGTTGTTTCCGGTAGCCCTGCTGCTGCCATAGCCTTGGAAGATGCTCTGGAATATTTAGCGAGATGAATTGTTCTTCTTCGGTAGCTGGAACTTGACATGATGAAAACTTGCTGGATTGCACATACTCCAATACTCGTCGGCTGGAAGATGGCTTGATTAGATCACGAACACCTTTTACTGAAAAAGCACTAGGCTTTTTAGCAAAGTATTCATAAGGATTAACCAACGGGAGAGTTGTTTCCGGCAATTGATCTAGACGGCACGAGCGGAGGGTCGTGTTGACTAAGTCTAGACGACAGTCGTGTTTACAAGCAAGGGTTCATATTCCAGGTAAAGGGAGCGATTCGGGCCTCTTGCCTCTGTGTTGCTCAACCCACTATTAGGAACTGTGAAACCCCGGCGAGTACTATTGACTGCCGTGTTCGACCGTCGTATTGACGGACCACTTATGCTAACCTTAAGAGAACAATACAGAATCGCGACTGTGTTTAGAATAGAAAGAAACAAGGTTTATGAAGAAAGTAGGAAGTCTGGAAAACTTAGAGAGAAGTTAGAGAAACATTTTAGAGAGAGAAAGCTATTATGAAATTTTATGATCTTTCAAGTTATGAAATCTTACAAGGGGTACACACTTATTTATAGGAGGTTTTTAAGGCGCTGACATAAGCGCTTACCTCAGCGATACATCATCGCTTACATCATTGCTTACATAATCAATACATCAGCGATTACATCATCGCTTACATCATTATTTATTTTACATGATTTTAAACATATCATATTATATTTTATATTTAACATACCGCTTAATGATCCATTTCGAACTCCAGCATATGTTCTTCGCAGCATCCATAATGATCACCTGGACATTCATACGAGTTCTCGATCATTCGTGCATCTTCTCCTGGTTGAACATGTTATGTAGAATTGGAACTTCTTTTCGATT
>NW_003302487.1:8253-9725 GCF_000004255.2 Arabidopsis lyrata subsp. lyrata | reverse complement strand
AAAAAAAGCCAAAAAGGGGGAAAGACGGCAGTGCTTGCAGCGCGGGAAGTATAGGGACGTCGTATGTCAATAGTTTCCACTCCAGACAGTCAATGGTGAAAACCACCTTAGGAACGTTGAGAAGCTGTCTCTTTTGTCTTGAACAGTGTTGACGTAGTGGTACAGCCATTGGATGTCGAAAGCAATTCCTACAGTGTAGACTGCACAGAGATACCAGAGGAAACAGAGGACTTCTTCTGGCATATTTGAATTTTCGATCCTGTAAAGATGAGCAAACGGATAGTCAGGATGAATTCCCATTGGAGCAATGTGATGACAGTTTACTCCATAGTTCGTCAGGATGGTAGATTGATATGAAAAGATCTTTGTGCGTAGTAGCTCATGAAGCTTGTTTCTGCTGATGAGTTGATGAACATCTTTGGGTACGTCTGCTTCAAAGTCATAGTAGCTCTTCTTGGATTCGGAGGAACTGGCCATCATGTGTATCTCGTCGGGCGTTTCTTGTTTTACAGATTTTCGACTTAGCATGTCCGCTAAAGTGTTCTTGGTGCCCTTTAAATAGACTGACTCGAAATCGTACTTTGAGAACCATTCACTCCATCTTAGTAGCTGCTGATGCGGGACCATCTTCTGCTTGAACTGTAACATCTTGGGAAACGAAGACATATCCATTTCAATACGAAACTTGTGTCCTATTAGATGAAATTCAAACCTCTCGATAGCCTTTTTGACTGCTAAAATCTCCTTGAACGTTGAGTGATAATGTTGCTCTGAATCTTTGAAACGACCACTCTTGTATCCACAGATTTGTCTTTTCCCATCCATCTCTTCAAACAGTATTGCTCCCCAATACTTATCGCTAGCGTCTGTCTGTAGAATACGCATGCCTGATGAGGGAATCTTTAAAGGAGGTAGCTTTTGCACTTCTGCTTTTAGACTTTTGATAGCTTCAGTTTGTCGTGATGCCCACAAAGGAGGATTTTTCGACAACATCTTCTGTAGAGGTCTTGTCATTCTGGAAAGGTGTGGAATGAAGTCTCCCACATAATTGATTACTCCAAGAAATTGTTGAATTTGTCGCCTTGTGAGATTTTCATCAGGAAAATCTAGAAGTTCTGTAGCTAAATGGGCCTGTGGTGTGAAACTTCCTTCTTTGATATGCATGCCAAGAAAATCAATGTTGGGCTGGGCTATTATCATCTTTCTGGCTGATAGCATGATTCCGGTTTTCTTGATGATGTCTTGAAACTGTTGTAGCGCCTTAATGTACTCTTCTTCGTTCTTCGAGAAGATGAGTATGTCATCAATGTATATAAGAGCTGTGTGTAACAATGGCTCGAAATATACGTAACATTGCTTGCTGAAATAGCGATGGCGCCGTCTTGAGACCGAACGGTAAGACATTCCATTGAAGGTGTCTATTTGGAAGACAAAACGCAGTCTTGTATCTTTCTTCAGGATGAACACCGAGT
>NW_003302487.1:5185-8153 GCF_000004255.2 Arabidopsis lyrata subsp. lyrata | reverse complement strand
GCTCTTTACTCAATTCACTATCCAAATTGAAGAGCAAGAGTTCTATGATCCCGTCAAAAAGAAAGATTTACAGCCAATCGCTTTTGGTCAGAACGGAACTGTTGTATATCCATTCAAAGATGAAAACGGACATTGTTACTTCGATGTCTGTTCATGCACCGCATGTTTAGAAGATTCGTATGAATCGGATGATGAAAAGCGAAGAAGACGGAGAAAAAAGAAGGATCCACTCTATAAACGCTACCTTGAAGGAGATCCTACAGTTGGTCCACTTGGTGAAGGCAACTACGACTTCATAGTCGAATATTCAACAAAGAAGGAAGACGCAACTCAGCAACTCATGATGATAAGAACGGATTTTCCTCCACCAAAGGACTTTGTCAAAGACAATGTGCTGCATACACCAAAAATCGTTCCAAACAACATCAACTCCTCTGGACCCGACGAATTAAGCCAAGCAGAAAAGGTTCTCAACTGGCAAACAGAAAATGCCTTTGTTCAGAATCAATTACTGACATCCATTAGCCACAAGGTTGATCAAATGTCCGAGAACAACAATAGAAGATTCAACAGTTTACAAGGAGCCATATCAGAGATTCAACAGAAACTCAGCAACTTGCACCAAGAAATGATGGCTATGGCGAAACAAATGAAGGTCAATACATCTCAGTTCAGAAGTAAAGAAGCTGAACAAACCAATCTTAAATATCAACTCAAAGATCTTCAGAAAAGCCTAGAAAGTCTAGTCCAGAATCAGAAGCGAGTTAATCTGTATAATCCTTTTGACTACATGTCATCTGGATTACCCACATATCAAGAATCATATTCTCCAGGATTTCTGTCTGGATATCAAGATCCAAAACCAAAACAGCCTGTACCTGGATTCTTATCCTCGGATGAAGCCTTTACATCTCGGTTTGGTACAACTTCAATCAGCAAATTTCAAAACAAAGGTGGCAAGAACTAAACCAAGGCGTACCAAAGATTCGGAGTTTCACAACAATCCATCCAAGAAGCCAAGCTTCACATCTTCATCAAGCCATGAGTCCGCTCAAAGATGAAAAAGAAAGAGGATGTTGCAAAAGAAGAAGAAATTTGCGATGATCGAGTTTTCGATGTCTAGTTTACTAGACAATCTCGTAAAAGCATCTGATGATGAAAGACAAGAATTGCAAGTTCAATCAAAAGAACAGCAGTCGCTACCAATTGTTACAATGGCTCACATCTCAGCTCTTTCAGATTCAACCTCTTCCGTCGATGAATCAGAAACAGATAAATCTCTTCCAAATCAGTTTGCAATCGGAGATGAGTCACATATTCCAAAAGAAGAGCCAATCTATGAAGAAATTTCAAGTGACGAAGAGATGAGCTATGAAGCTCAAGGCGTACCAAAGAAACAATTTGCATCAAAGATAATGGTGTTCACATTCGATGACATTCCTTTTGAAAAATGGAATAGTCGTCTTGACGAATTTCATGCATGGATGACCTCCGAAGCAATCACTTCCCCAACAGAAGTGGTGATACAACAATTCACATCGAGACTGTCAGGCGCATTAAAAGAATGGTGGAATTCGCTTGGAGAATATCGGCAGCAGCAGGTGTATCAGACAACGATACCTCTACTTCTTGGCGAGATACATAGAGAATTCGTTGGCACCCCAAACCATTTGAAAGAACAACTACAAGAAGAATTCTACACAGCGAAATGTTGTTCATTGAAGAAGAGAGATTTAGCAAAGCATTTCGAGCGACAAACTCGAAGGTATTATGCTCTCAATGGTCTAAACAATCCAAGCCTGAAGCAGGTGTATCTCTCATCCATCGACGACTACCTAAGTCAACAAACAAAGCTGTATATCAGAGATCAAGGGCAGATAATCGAAGAAATCTCGATTGGACAAATACAGCAGCAGGTGTTCAGGACTCTTGACAAGCTTTGCAAGCAAAAAGAATTTTGGTCAGAATTCATGGACAAGTCAAAGCATCTTTCGAAGATATGTGCTCGCCCAGATCTGAACATCAAATGTTCGAAAAAGAAAAAATGTTCATGTGAAGATCGACGAAAAGTTCGAAGAGGATCCAAGAAATCATTCTTGAAGTCGAAATATTTCAACAAGATCAAACGCAAGCGGTTCTTTAGGAAAAAGAAAAGCTTCGAGAAAACTTCAAGATGTTTTCTATGCAGAAAAACGGGGCATTTTGCAAAAGACTGTCCAAACAAGTCTAAAAAGAAGAAGCAGTATCTCATTCATTCGATATCCAAGATAGCTCCAGATCTTGATATTGATAACCACGATCTCGAGTCAATACTATCTTATGATAGTGACGAGAATGATGCTATATGCAGTTATTCGGATTATGACGAATCTTCAGAATCCTCATCCGAAGATGACAAAGACGATGATTGTTGTTACAAGATTACCCAGATCCCTCAGGAAGATGAACTTCAGACGCCACATCTACCAGTAACCATCTTCGATCCTTCCAAAAGAGAAAAGCCAGTGCACGCAATCGCATTCTTCGACACAGGAGCTCATACAACAATCATAAATCCAAAGATACTCTCACGAGCCATGTGGATGCCTCATCAACAAGATTTCAGAGTCGCGAATGCAGGATCTCTGACGGTCAAACTAAAATCAAAACCAATCACGATCGAGCTTTTCCCAGGATGTCAAGTTACTAAGGAAGTACTAGGTTCATCTGCACCTGGAAAAGACTTAATCCTTGGGTGGGATACTTATTCGCTACTGAAGAAGAAGTTCGGTATTTCTCTAGAACCAAGAGGTGTGAGATGGAAAAATCTCTACAAAGCTTTTACCACGATGCATCGCCTGTTCTCAATCGAAGACTCAGCATCTGCAGAATTCAACAAAATTGAAGAAGAATTAAAGATGACATCATGTGCTGATTCACACACGGAGTTCAATTCAGAAGTGTAATCATCCGCTATGGCTAAACTCAA
>NW_003302487.1:0-4710 GCF_000004255.2 Arabidopsis lyrata subsp. lyrata | reverse complement strand
TCGCTATTTCAGCAAGCAATGTTACGTATATTCGAGCCGTTGTTACACACAGCCCTTATATACATTGATGACATACTAATCTTCTCGAAGAACGAAAAAGAGCATATTCAGGCGCTACAACAGTTTCAAGACATCGTCAAGAAAAGCGGAATCATGCTATCAGCCAGAAAAATGATAATAGCCCAGCCCAACATTGATTTTCTTGGCATGCATATCAAAGAAGGAAGTTTCACACCACAGGCCCATTTAGCTACAGAACTTCTAGATTTTCCTGATGAAAATCTCACAAGGCGACAAATTCAACAATTTCTTGGGGTAATCAATTATGTGGGAGACTTCATTCCACACCTTTCCAGAATGACAAGACCTCTACAGAAGATGTTGTCGAAAAATCCTCCTTTGTGGGCATCACGACAAACTGAAGCTATCAAAAGTCTAAAAGCAGAAGTGCAAAAGCTACCTCCTTTAAAGATTCCCTCATCAGGCATGCGTATTCTACAGACAGACGCTAGCGATAAGTATTGGGGAGCAATACTGTTTGAAGAGATGGATGGGAAAAGACAAATCTGTGGATACAAGAGTGGTCGTTTCAAAGATTCAGAGCAACATTATCACTCAACGTTCAAGGAGATTTTAGCAGTCAAAAAGGCTATCGAGAGGTTTGAATTTCATCTAATAGGACACAAGTTTCGTATTGAAATGGATATGTCTTCGTTTCCCAAGATGTTACAGTTCAAGCAGAAGATGGTCCCGCATCAGCAGCTACTAAGATGGAGTGAATGGTTCTCAAAGTACGATTTCGAGTCAGTCTATTTAAAGGGCACCAAGAACACTTTAGCGGACATGCTAAGTCGAAAATCTGTAAAACAAGAAACGCCCGACGAGATACACATGATGGCCAGTTCCTCCGAATCCAAGAAGAGCTACTATGACTTTGAAGCAGACGTACCCAAAGATGTTCATCAACTCATCAGCAGAAACAAGCTTCATGAGCTACTACGCACAAAGATCTTTTCATATCAATCTACCATCCTGACGAACTATGGAGTAAACTGTCATCACATTGCTCCAATGGGAATTCATCCTGACTATCCGTTTGCTCATCTTTACAGGATCGAAAATTCAAATATGCCAGAAGAAGTCCTCTGTTTCCTCTGGTATCTCTGTGCAGTCTACACTGTAGGAATTGCTTTCGACATCCAATGGCTGTACCACTACGTCAACACTGTTCAAGACAAAAGAGACAGCTTCTCAACGTTCCTAAGGTGGTTTTCACCATTGACTGTCTGGAGTGGAAAACTACGAAGATCCGCAAATGCGACGAATCTAACATTCAAGAAGTTGAAGAAAGGTGGACTCAACCCATTCTTCAATCCACATTCAATCTACTTCTTTCATCGTCCCGTTAAGGTCAACCGCAAAACAAGCAAAATCCTCGCTCTTCCAACTCTCATTCATCACGGTGATTTTTCAAGAGGAGTTCGTCCAGATTTCAACCTTCAAGACAACGAAGCATACGAGAACTTTCAAACTCATGCATTTCACCTCAACAATGCAAGACAAACATTCCCCATTCCGTTCATACCTAACTGGGTTTATTATCCAGTCGACTATCAGATGCAACTTGATGAAGATTTACAGTATCACATGATGAAGTTCAACAAAGGAAGACCAAGCAGTCCAAAAGAAGATAAACAAGAGACAACTCCCCAGATGACTTCTCAAGATTACTGTGCCGACTACTTCAAAGACGCTCAATCCCCAGATGATGAAGTAAATGTTGAAGAAATCGAAAAGAAGTTCCAATTCTACATAAATGTTGAACCAGGAGAAGATGCACAAATGATCGAAAACTCGTATGAATGTCCAGGTGATCATTATGGATGCTGCGAAGAACATATGCTGGAGTTCGAAATGGATCATTAAGTGGTATGTTAAATATAAAATATAATATGATATGTTTAAAATCATGTAAAATAAATAATGATGTAAGCGATGATGTAATCGCTGATGTATTGATTATGTAAGCAATGATGTAAGCGATGATGTATCGCTGAGGTAAGCGCTTATGTCAGCGCCTTAAAAACCTCCTATAAATAAGTGTGTACCCCTTGTAAGATTTCATAACTTGAAATATCATAAAATTTCATAATAGCTTTCTCTCTCTAAAATGTTTCTCTAACTTCTCTCTAAGTTTTCCAGACTTCCTACTTTCTTCATAAACCTTGTTTCTTTCTATTCTAAACACAGTCGCGATTCTGTATTGTTCTCTTAAGGTTAGCATAAGTGGTCCGTCAATACGACGGTCGAACACGGCAGTCAATAGTACTCGCCGGGGTTCACAGTTCCTAATAGTAGGTTGAGCAACACAGAGGCCAAGAGGCCCGAATCGCTCCCTTTACCTGGAATATGAACCCTTGCTTTGTAAACACGACTGTCGTCTAGACTTAGTCAACACGACCCTCCGCTCGTGCTAGCTTTAAGATTATGGTTGGCAGCAACTCTACATCATCAGATCGTATACAGAATCCAAGATCATGCTCTCGATCTTGCATTACCAGCATCTCAGTCTCAGCGGTTAATATTTTTTTGTGTGTTAAAAGAATTTTGTTTTGTCAACGATCAAATCGAGCATTGAGGAAAGGAAGTGACCTAACTAAAAGCAAAGGTTCTTTAATTCCTTTAATACCCATAAACTGATACACGTACACACTCGACTTCCACTTGAGTGTACTTAGTTCATGCATTCAAGTGGAATGCATAGGTAGCTCTACTTCATTTTTATACTTCGTTATTTCGAGCATATTCAAAAGTTGGATTGTCAATTTCGTATATTTTAAAGCTTTTCTATACTATTTTTTTTTTTTGGAAAAAGGCAATATTTTCTTAAGAACATATAACAGAGTTGGTGATATATTAGTCATTAATCGTGTTTTTTGGAAGCTTATGAACAAGTGGAGCCTTTGAGTGACTTACAAATATATCGCATAGGAGAATAGGATGAACAATATCTATTGCGACTGGTTTTTTTTTAAAGCAAAATCACTTTAAGAAAGCTAATGGATTATTTATATATATATATATATATATATATATCTTTTCTATACTAGCTTTATGATTATTTACTAAAAAATATTAAGAAAATATTAGTATTAAACAAAAGAAAAAATGATTTGAAAATGAGTTATTCATGTTGTTTTTCTATCAAGTCAACTACACTAAAACCTTAGATCACTAACCAAAAAAAAAAAGATGTGGTCTAGATATTTAGGATAAAGCAATTATAAACTAATTAAAACTAGAATGAGCTTCTATATATTTAATTAGTGAAAGTAGATATTTTTGTTAGAAGATAGTACTGACTAACAAGTGCATAATACAATTAATTATCGTGTTTCGGAGG
Source organism: Arabidopsis lyrata subsp. lyrata (assembly GCF_000004255.2). Taxonomy (NCBI): domain Eukaryota; kingdom Viridiplantae; phylum Streptophyta; class Magnoliopsida; order Brassicales; family Brassicaceae; genus Arabidopsis; species Arabidopsis lyrata. The sequence continues at coordinate 1,307 of NW_003302487.1, read as the reverse complement.
AAAGAAAAGCTGGTAGTGGGGATAAGCTTAAGCACTAGTGCACTACATGTAAACCAAAATCAAGCATTAAAGTTAACCAACTAAACTACTCATTCTGTTTCAAAATATAGGATGTTTTAGAGAATTTTTTGTTTCAAAATATAAAATGTTTACAATTTTCTATGCAACTTTTTAATTCATTTGATATTTTATGACCATTAGTATTCGGTAGTCTTTTGTACTATAGGTTTAATTTTATTAAATTAAATATTAAATGATAGTTTTTTAAAAAAAAAAATCTTAAAGTGTATGCATATAGCTAAAACATCCCTATATTTTGATACAGATGGAGTATAATTTAACCTCTATTCCTCGTAAATTTTAGTCAGTTAACTTAAGTTCAATTAAACATCTAATATAAACAAAACTCTTAAAATCTTAAGTTAACTTCTTAGGTCAAGGAAGCTAATCCATAATTTTCCGAATCAAGTCCAAAACTAAAAGCAAAGCTACTATATAATCTCTTACAAATATATAACACATGTTAATGTATTCGGAATGATATTTATAGAGCTAAACTATTATAACACATGTACGGTCGGGTTCACAAAATAACTAGAACTATTTAAAGAAACATTACAAAAGAGGAAACAAAAGGACAATTGTGTGAAAATCATTTGGAAACCTAGTTAAGAATAACATCCTCAACAAGTGGAAATGCTATTGTGATATATGTGTTTGGTCTATTTACAGACTTTATACAAGGTTGATTCTAGTAGACTTCATATAATGTTTTGGTAGGGAATGAGTCACGAGCTTATAATAGCAAATATTGGCATGTCATTGTTGAAGATGTCAGAGTGTTACTTTATTTTTATTTAAATTATTTAGTATTTTTGAGTGGTGATCCTTTTTTCCGTATGACGCATATACAAATTTTTAATTAAAAGCTTACAAGGACCACAATCATAATAATAAACGATGCAATTGACAAGCCAAGCACTACTCTTACCTAATGGAAAAAAATGAAAATGAAAAAAATGTTATTTAAGTGGGATCATTGTAGCTTTTTTTGTCCTCAAGGCATCATTGTAGCTTTTTTAAACAAAGCACGTCAAGCCAACGCTATAGTTAAAATAAAAACCAGAGCAATTGTTTTTAGTTGTTTTAAATTAATATCTCCAACTCCAAATAAAGTAGAAAAAAAAAATAGAGCAGCATAAAAGTTGAAGGTGATTGGTTGATGAACCTATAGTTGTCATCTACACTTGTAATATTCATATATTGGTACGTCTCTCTCTTCTCCTTTCTCTTTCTCTCTCTCTACG
>NW_003302488.1:42502-50767 GCF_000004255.2 Arabidopsis lyrata subsp. lyrata | reverse complement strand
TCTGCCATCTATTCACTTACACTAATCGTTTGACAAGTTTGTTTTGTTGTCCATTAACTCTAATCTGTTTTGCAAGGAATCGCTTGTCTCATGAAGGGAAGACGAATGCATTAGTTCGAGATTAAGGTCTGGATAATCTGGGCACTATAAGTTTGCGGGAGGGTTAGAACCATTCACCATCAGACTTGAAGTCCATTAGGCGAACCAACCGCAAAAGTTCAAGTCTTCTTCAAATAAAGGCTGTTTCTAAACTCTACTCTCATTTCATGACATTTTTCTTTAACCCATTGCCTTAGATTCACAGCTTAATCATATTCAAGAACTCCTAATTGTTGCTTAATAGCTTTGAAATTCCTCATTTGGTTTTCTTTGATATTCCTTATGGCAAAACTTAATCTTTTCTTCTTTATCTCTTGTTTAAGGGTGAAGGAGACCATAAGAGCCTCAAAGAGACCAATGAGAGCCTCAAGGAAGTAAAAGTTGACAAGGAAAGGATTCAGAACAAGTCATGAAGGACTAAGAAAGTGAAGAGTAGAGCCGGTTATATTTGAAGTCCATTTAGACGATCCAACCAAGTCAAAACTCAAGACAACACGAAGAAGAAATCTGGCCAGCGAACTCAAGTGGTTGTTAGAGAGGAAGTGACATTGGTGGACGATCAAATTAGAGAAGAAATCTGGTGGGAATTCTGAATCAAGCTCACGCATTCAAGTGTCAAAGTCATGGAGCTCAAGATTGAATGTGCACAAGACTTCAGAGTCATTGATGTACAAGGTTTCAAGGCTCAAAAATGGTGAAACCTATCATGGTTTAACATGTTCTAAGAAGCGATATAGAGATCTCAAGAAGAGAGCTCAAACCGCAACAAAAGTTAAGTAGCAGTTTGGAGTAGCCATGGAGTCCACGAAGTAGACAACATGATTGGTACTCGTTGGAAGTATCATGGCGTCTTGGAGTTAGACCTTGAAGAACCCGGAGTAGAAAATAATGGCTACCCGTGTTGAAGAAAGAGAGCAGCTTCAATTCTCATGCCCATTCCGGTTACTAAACCCCACATACTTTCAACCTCAACTCAAGAAAACAAAGCTAAGAACTTTGTCCATTGGCACTCTTGAGTCCATACTCTTTATTCTCTTATTCTTGGTAACATACACTTTCATTTTTGTCTCTTATTCTCAGGCTTATGCCTTCCATCTCTTCTTGAGAGTATTCCAAGAAGAAATGGCGACCACAAAAACAAAGCCCTTGAAGAAGAGACTCACGGAGGAAAGAAGGGGGAAGAGAACCATGGGATGTCTTTGAACGAAATGTTCAAAGCATTTAAAATCATGATGAATCCAAAAGTCCTCTTCAATTCACGTTGAAGAAGTTCTCTCAAGGGATAAAGAAAAGAAGCCATCATCAAGAATGGCGATTCAAACCAAAGGCTGTGCTCTAAAACTCTACTCTATTTAAATTTAAATTCATTACCGTAGTTCAATTGCTAGTCTTTATGCTATAATATGTTTCTCTTAAACTTGTCACATTCTTAAAATTCTCTTTGATATTCCTCATAGCATACACTTATATATTCTTCTTTATCACTTGTTTAAAGGGTAAAGGAGACTATGAGAGCCTCAAAGAAATTCGAGAAGTGCAAGATTGGAGATCATGAGAAGCGAGTTAAAGGCAGTGTAGCGGTTCAAAGACTTGAAGAGATGAGAGCCGGTTCTTAACAAACCAAGATCATAGCGACATCAAGGACCGTGAAGGCTATACTCTTTTTCCCTTAACAAAGTTTTATCCCAAGTGGTTTTCTTTGTTAAGGTTTTTAATGAGGTAGTCGACACGAGTCCACGCTTGATCTCTGGTCCTCATGTTGTCCCGACGATCAAACGTGCGGGAGGGTATTAAAATATAAGAAGGAAAGAAGAGAGAGGCCGAAGAGGCCAAGCCATCTTCAAGAAAGAGAAGAAGAAGTAGAAGGGAGTCAAGGCCGAAGTCATGAAGACAAGGCCGAAGATCTCCAAGCTTGACCGTTGGTCCTTATTGTCCCGACGCTCAAGCTTGCGGGGGAGTATTGAACCAAGTGAAGAGAAAGAAACATCCGAACTTCCAATCGGTTGGTCCGATCGGTTGCACAACCGATCGGAGCCACTCGTCCGTACGGTGAAGAAGGATGTGTGCATTGCCGCTCGGTTGTGCCGATCGGTTGTGCACCGATCGGAACCTCATTTCTCTTCCAATCGGTTATGCCAATCGGTTGCACAACCGATCAGAACCCTTCTACACCGTGTCCATACAAGGCCGTCCGTACAAGTTAAGGAGAGGCCGTCCGTACAAAGTTGTGATCGGCCATTTAGGATCTTCTCAAGCCTTCTAAGAGCCTTCTAAGAGTCATCCAAAGATTCCAAAGCATCTAGAAGCCTCCGGATCCTTCTCGAGCCTTCCTTATAGCCGTTGCAAGTTCAAAAGGAGGAAGAAGACAAGAGTAGCTTTATGCCTTGCTTTATGACGCCACTTGGACTTGCTTTTGGGTCAACATGACCGTTGGACCTTCTAGAAGTTATTTGAATTGAATGGTGGAGATTTAAAGAGAGAAAAGAAGGGCTAGGATTAAAGGGGATTGTGAGACACCTTAACCTAGTTCCCTTTCTATATAAAGGCTAGAAGCCTCATTGTAAAGAACACACAAGATTAATAGACAAGCTCTTATATCAAATTCGTGTAGCTCTATCTTCTTTACTTGTGTTCAACTAAAGAGTTACAATGTAGAGAGATAGTGTTACACGATTTAGGGCTGCCTCTAGGCAGCCTATTGCTTGTCATACTTCTCTTAAATACACCTTAAACTCTTGATTATCTCTTATTTATGTTGTTTACTCTAGCTTAATGATTCATAGATTCGTTTCTCTCTAAGTACACAAACCTTTAGTGTTGTGTTACTTCTCACGGATCTAGCTTCATACTAGAGATAGTTTTCTTGCTAGGATCGATTCTCTCCATAGAGATTTCGGTTCTATCAAGCTATATTGGTGTAGATTCCATCACAAGTTGATGGTCTCTTCCTCTTGAGAATGAGTTCCCTTTGTGTGGATAAAAGGAGATTCAATCACCAAGTGATTGTTTACTCTTTCTTATGAGCTTAGTCTCTTAAATTCTAACATTTTTTTTGTTTTGCATCTACGGTACTTTAACAACCAGGATCCGGGTTGCATTTCTCTTTCTTATACTCAGTCATACACACCAATCTTGTCATATTGGACTCAAAGAACCCTACACAAGATTATTATGGCTTTCACAAGTTTTGTAAGTGAGGACGAAGTCCCTATGATTTTTTTTGTTTTGCATTTACGGTACTTTAACAACCATGATCCGGGTTGCATTTCGCTTTCTTATACTCAGTCATACACACCAATCTTGTCATATTGGACTCCAAGAAGCCTACACAAGCTTATTATGGCTTCCCCAAGTTTGGTAAGGGAGGACGAAGTCCCTATGAGTTTTTTTGTTTTGCATCTACTCTACTTTAGCAACCAGGATCTGGGTTGCATTTCTCTTTCTTATACTCAGTCATACACACCAATCTTGTCATATTGGACTCCAAGAACCTTACACAAGCTTATTATGGTTTCCACAAGTTTTGTAAGGGAGGACGAAGTCCCTATGAGTTTTTTTGTTTTGCATCTACGCTACTTTAACAACTAGGATCCGGGTTGCATTTCTCTTTCTTATACTCAGTCATACACACCAATCTTGCCATATTGGACTCAAAGAAGCCTACACAAGGTTATTATGGCTTTCACAAGTTTTGTAAGTGAGGATGAAGTCCCTATGAGTTTTTTTTGTTTTGCATTTACGGTACTTTAACAACCAGGATCCGGGATGCATTTCTCTTTCTCATACTCAGTCATACACACCAATCTTGTCATATTGGACTCCAAGAAGCCTACACAAGCTTATTATGGCTTCCCCAAGTTTTGTAAGGGAGGACGAATATTGAACCAAGTGAAGAGAAAGATCCATCCGAACTTCCAATCGGTTGGTCCGATCGGTTGCACAACCGATCGGAGCCACTCGTCCGTACGGTGAAGAAGGATGTGTGCATTGCCGCTCGGTTGTGCTGATCGGTTGTGCACCGATCGGAACCTCATTTCTCTTCCAATCGGTTATGCCAATCGGTTGCACAACCGATCAGAACCCTTTTACACCGTGTCCGTACAAGGCCGTCCGTACAAGTTAAGGAGAGGCCGTCCGTACAAAGTTGTGATCGGCCATTTAGGATCTTCTCAAGCCTTCTAAGAGCCTTCTAAGAGTCATCCAAAGATTCCAAAGCATCTAGAAGCCTCCGGATCCTTCCCGAGCCTTCCTTATAGCCGTTGCAAGTTCAAAAGGAGGAAGAAGACAAGAGTAGCTTTATGCCTTGCTTTATGACGCCACTTGGACTTGCTTTTGGGTCAACATGACCGTTGGACCTTCTAGAAGTTATTTGAATTGAATGGTGGAGATTTAAAGAGAGAAAAGAAGGGCTAGGATTAAAGGGGATTGTGAGACACCTTAACCTAGTTCCCTTTCTATATAAAGGCTAGAAGCCTCATTGTAAAGAACACACAAGATTAATAGACAAGCTCTTATATCAAATTCGTGTAGCTCTCTCTTCTTTACTTGTGTTCAACTAAAGAGTTACAATGTAGAGAGATAGTGTTACACGATTTAGGGCTGCCTCTAGGCAGCCTATTGCTTGTCATACTTCTCTTAAATACACCTTAAACTCTTGATTATCTCTTATTTATGTTGTTTACTCTAGGTTAATGATTCATAGATTCGTTTCTCTCTAAGTACACAAACCTTTAGTGTTGTGTTACTTCTCAAGGATCTAGCTTCATACTAGAGATAGTTGTCTTGCTAGGATCGATTCTCTCCATAGAGATTTCGGTTCTATCAAGCTATATTGGTGTAGATTCCATCACAAGTTGATGGTCTCTTCCTCTTGAGAATGAGTTCCCTTTGTGTGGATAAAAGGAGATTCAATCACCAAGTGATTGTTTACTCTTTCTTATGAGCTTAGTCTCTTAAATTCTAACATGGTATCAGAGCAGGTTGCTCTCTTGGAACTCTTAAAATCGTTCTCAAGTCAGTTTTAAATTTCTCTTAGTTGTTAAATTGCTTAGCTTCTTTAAAGGTTTCAGCTTTAGACTAGATTCTTTAAAGTTTCAGCTTTTATTGTTAAAATCGTTTCTCTAGCAGCTCAATGTTGAGAAAAGCTTGGATTCTGGTCTTGTTAAAGTTCTTAGACCAAGCATGTGAAGAGAAATTGATGATTCCATTGGACAAACTGTTTTGTTCCAATGGTTTCTTTAAAACTAGGCCACGGAAATCATCTTCAATATGGTATTTCGTGGTTCATAGTTCTTTAAAGTCACCGGAAAACTCTTGGTCATGAGTTATTTCGGTGTGTTTATGTCTTAAACCGGTGGGTAAATGAATTGCCCAACGGTCCATATTGTTTCAGCCATTAAAGCACCAAACTCTTGATGATTATTGGATGCCTTGGTTGTTAAAGCTTCCGCTTAACTCAAGAAAACAGAGCAAAACTCTGTCCATTTGAACTCTTGAGCAAACTCTCTATTCTCTATTCTCCTTTATTGTCTACTATACTATTATTCTCCTTTATTTCTGCCCATTCTATTCACTTACACTAATCTTTCACCAAGTTTGTTTTGTTGTCCATTAACTCTAATCTGTTTTGCAAGGAATCGCTTGTCTCATGAAGGGAAGGCGAATGCATTAGTTCGAGATTAAGGTCTGGATAATCTGGGCACTATAAGTTTGCGGGAGGGTTAGAACCATTCACCATCAGACTTGAAGTCCATTAGGCGAACCAACCGCAAAAGTTCAAGTCTTCTTCAAATAAAGGCTGTTTCTAAACTCTACTCTCATTTCATGACATTTTTCATTAACCCATTGCCTTAGATTCACAGCTTAATCATATTCAAGAACTCCTAATTGTTGCTTAATAGCTTTGAAATTCCTCATTTGGTTTTCTTTGATATTCCTTATGGCAAAACTTAATCTTTTCTTCTTTATCTCTTGTTTAAGGGTGAAGGAGACCATAAGAGCCTCAAAGAGACCAATGAGACCCTCAAGGAAGTAAAAGTTGACAAGGAAAGGATTCAGCACAAGTCATGAAGGACTAAGAAAGTGAAGAGTAGAGCCGGTTATATTTGAAGTCCATTTAGACGATCCAACCAAGTCAAAACTCAAGACAACACGAAGAAGAAATCTGGCCAGCGAACTCAAGTGGTTGTTAGAGAGGAAGTGACATTGGTGGACGATCAAATTAGAGAAGAAATCTGGTGGGAATGCTGAATCAAGCTCACGCATTCAAGTGTCAAAGTCATGGAGCTCAAGATTGAATGTGCACAAGACTTCAAAGTCATTGATGTACAAGGTTTCAAGGCTCGAAAATGGTGAAACCTATCATGGTTTAACATGTTCTAAGAAGCGATCTAGAGATCTCAAGAAGAGAGCTCAAACCGAAACAAAAGTTAAGTAGCAGTTTGGAGTAGCCATGGAGTCCACGAAGTAGACAACATGATTGGTACTCGTTGGAAGTATCATGGCGTCTTGGAGTTAGACCTTGAAGAACCCGGAGTAGAAAATAATGGCTACCCGTGTTGAAGAAAGAGAGCAGCTTCAATTCTCATGCCCATTCCGGTTACTAAACCCCACATACTTTCAACCTCAACTCAAGAAAACAAAGCTAAGAACTTTGTCCATTGGCACTCTTGAGTCCATACTCTTTATTCTCTTATTCTTGGTAACATACACTTTCATTTTTGTCTCTTATTCTCAGGCTTATGCCTTCCATCTCTTCTTGAGAGTATTCCAAGAAGAAATGGCGACCACAAAAACAAAGCCCTTGAAGAAGAGACTCACGGAGGAAAGAAGGGGGAAGAGAACCATGGGATGTCTTTGAACGAAATGTTCAAAGCATTTAAAATCATGATGAATCCAAAACTCTTCAATTCACGTTGAAGAAGTTCTCTCAAGGGATAAAGAAAAGAAGCCATCATCAAGAATGGTGATTCAAACCAAAGGCTGTGCTCTAAAACTCTACTCTATTTAAATTTAAATTCATTACCGTAGTTCAATTGCTAGTCTTTATGCTATAATATGTTTCTCTTAAACTTGTCACATTCTTAAAATTCTCTTTGATATTCCTCATAGCATACACTTATATATTCTTCTTTATCACTTGTTTAAAGGGTAAAGGAGACTATGAGAGCCTCAAAGAAATTCGAGAAGTGCAAGATTGGAGATCATGAGAAGCGAGTTAAAGGCAGTGTAGCGGTTCAAAGACTTGAAGAGAAGAGAGCCGGTTCTTAACAAACCAAGATCATAGCGACATCAAGGACCGTGAAGGCTATACTCTTTTTCCCTTAACAAAGTTTTATCCCAAGTGGTTTTCTTTGTTAAGGTTTTTAATGAGGTAGTCGACACGAGTCCACGCTTGATCTCTGGTCCTCATGTTGTCCCGACGATCAAACGTGCGGGAGGGTATTAAAATATAAGAAGGAAAGAAGAGAGAGGCCGAAGAGGCCAAGCCATCTTCAAGAAAGAGAAGAAGAAGTAGAAGGGAGTCAAGGCGGAAGTCATGAAGACAAGGCCGAAGATCTCCAAGCTTGACCTTTGGTCCTTATTGTCCCGACGCTCAAGCTTGCGGGGGAGTATTGAACCAAGTGAAGAGAAAGATCCATCCGCACTTCCAATCGGTTGGTCCGATCGGTTGCACAACCGATCGGAGCCACTCGTCCGTACGGTGAAGAAGGATGTGTGCATTGCCGCTTGGTTGTGCCGATCGGTTGTGCACCGATCGGAACCTCATTTCTCTTCCAATCGGTTGCACAACCGATCAGAACCCTTCTACACCGTGTCCGTACAAGGCCGTCCGTACAAGTTAAGGAGAGGCCGTCCGTACAAGTTAAGGAGAGGCCGTCCGTACAAAGTTGTGATCGGCCATTTAGGATCTTCTCAAGCCTTCTAAGAGCCTTCTAAGAGTCATCCAAAGATTCCAAAGCATCTAGAAGCCTCCGGATCCTTCCCGAGCCTTCCTTATAGCCGTTGCAAGTTCAAAAGGAGGAAGAAGACAAGAGTTGCTTTATGCCTTGCTTTATGACGCCACTTGGACTTGCTTTTAGGTCAACATGACCGTTAGACCTTCTAGAAGTTATTTGAATTGCATGGTGGAGATTTAAAGAGAGAAAAGAAGGGCTAGGATTAAAG